>NC_086319.1:160137100-160437100 GCF_036172605.1 Pelobates fuscus
TGACAATTCAATGCCCAACTGTTTATTGAAAGCCCTCCAAAACCGAGACACAAACTGAGACAATATTGTGAGGAATGCCATGTAATCGGACAATTTCACGTATAAAAATAAGAACTAATTCTTGAGAGGAATGCAATTTTTTTGAGGGGAACAAAATTAGCCATTTTGGAAAACTGGTCAACAACCATAAGGATGGTGGTATAGCCATTAGAACTAGGAAGTTTCACGATGAAATCCATGGACAAAGGGACCATGGAACACTGGGTACAGGAAGTGGATGTAATAATCCACACAGAAGTTTGTGAGGTACTTTAGAAACTGCATATACAGAATATGCCTGCACATATTCTGCAACATCTTTCCTGAGATAATCCCACCAAAAAGACCTTGTGGTTGTGGATATGGATTTATTAATGCCCGGATGTCCAGCAGTCACGTTGTTGTGGAACATCTTCATGACATTTTCCCTTTCCCCCATTGAAACAAATAATTTATCCAATGGTTTATTGCAAGGCGCCTGAGACTGAGCCTCCGTGATGGTGCCAGGCAAAGGGCAGTGGAAGCAATGATACACTCAGGTGGAATAATAGGGTATGTCTCTTGTTCCTGTACTGATTCGGTATCAAACTGTCTAGATAAGGCGTCTGCCTTTACGTTTTTGGGACCAGGTTTGTAAGTAATTAGAAAGTTAAAGCGAGAAAGGAACAGAGAACCGTCTAGCCTGTCTAGAAGATAGTCATTTAGCCATTAAGGCCAAATTCTTATGGTCAGTAATGATCAACAAGGGGTCCTTGGAACCCTCTAAAAGATGTCGCCACTCCTTAAGCACAAGTATAATGGCCAACAATTCTCTATTGTCAATGTCATAATTGCGTTCAGCAGGAGACAACTTTCTAGAGAAGTAACCACATGAATGTAAAGGGGTATCCTGACTCTCCCTCTGGGATAGAACAGCCCCTACCCCTGTTTTGGATGCATAAACCTCCAGTATGAAAGGTTTGCTTGTGTTAGGGTGTCTCAATATGTCAGCTGAGGCAAATCTTTTGTTTGAGAACGTTGTACTACTAGCCCCCTTGCATGTCATATTGGTGATGGGGGCTATCATAGAAGAGACCCCTTTGATAAATATCCTGTAATAATTGGCAAACCCAATAAACCTTTGAATGGCTTTTAGTCCATTGGGTAGTGGCCAATGTAGGACAACCTCAAGTTTCTGAGGGTCCATCTGAAAACCAGAAGCAGAAATGTTATACCCCAAAAACTTTACTTCTGTTTGATCAAAGATGCATTTCTCCAGTTTACAATAAAGTTGATTTTTCAGTAAGGTTTGACATGTTTGTGGTGAGTCTGAAGGTCAGGGGAATAAAAAAGGTAAAATCTAGATATACTAAGACATATGAATAAATATAATCCCTGAGTACATCCTTAACAAAATCTTGGAACACAGCCGGAGCATTACACAACCCGAAGGGCATCACAGGGTACTCATAGTGCCCATTTTTGGTATTAAATGTCGTTTTCCCATTCATGGTTTTCCTTAATCCTTATCAAATTGTACGCACTCCTAAGGTCAGGTTTATTAAAGACTTAAGCACCCTGGAGTCTGTCAAACAATTCGGAAATGAGGGGAATGGTGTAGGAAATTTTAATGGTGATTTTCTTTAATGCACTGTAGTCAATGCATGGACGTAACTTTTAGATACAAAAAGAATCCTGCACCAGCAGGCAAGGATGATTTATGTATATGACCCTTACTTAAGGAGTCTTTGATATACTCCTCCATTATTCTACTCTCTTGTGGAGATAAAGCATATACTGCTCCCTTAGGTGGCATAGCGCCAGGTAGTAGGTTTATGGAACAGTCATATGGTCTGTGAGGAGGTAGAATATTGGTATGAGTTTTGCTGAATACCTCCTTAACTTCCCAGTATTGTATGGGAACTCCTGGGGGTTTGAGGCATGATAGTGGGTAAAGTAATGGTGCCCACTCTCTTGGTAATGTGTAACATACACCTCTCAGTACAATCCTTGCCCCATTCCAATATTTCCCCATTAGCCCAGTCAATATGAGGATTGTGCTTACTAAGCCAAGGAAACCCTAATATGATCGGGCAAGAAGGAGATGCAATAACTTGGAATGTTATGTCTTCCTTATGTAAGGCACTAATGGAAATGTTAATGGGCAAGGTTTCGTGGGTACTAATGGTTGAGAGAGTAGTCTCCCATCAATAGCCTCAACGGCCAGAGATGATAGTCTCTCCTTGATAGGTATAGCATTTTTTTTTTACAAAATTAACATCAATGAAATTTCCATCAGGCCTTGCATGAAAAGTTCTTCTTGTTCCATTTGATCGTAATATTGAGGAGGAACCTATTTTTGTTATTCCCAGAGGACGTATCCATTACACCTAAGACCTGTCCCCTTAAGGTTCTTAGGTGCGGAAGTATTCCGGACATATGGGACAAGCACTCCTCATATGTCCTCTTCTACCACAGTATAGTTATAGGCCATCTTTTCTCCTATATTGTCTTTCTGCCTCTGACAGTCTAGAGACCCCCAACTACATAGGTTTGGGTTAGGACTGAACAAGTGACACAGCCATACGTCTGGTTCTATTTCTGGTATTTTCTCTAGTTCTTAATCTATTATCAATCTGCATGACAAATGTTATGAATTTTTTTAGGTAAAACTTTGGCAGCAATCTCATCCAAAATTGCATTGGACAATCCTTTTTTTAAAATCAGAGATTAACACGCTATTAGTCCAGTCTACCTCAGAAGCCAAGGGCCAAAATTCTATGGCATAATCCGAAATAGACCGGTTTCTTTGCTTAATATACATTAGGGCACTGGAGTCGTCATCCTACCTGCCTAATGGTTAAAATGTCACTTTGAATTCCGCAAGGAATTCCTAGTAATTATGTGCAATACTCCTATTACTCTCCCATAACAGATTGGCCCAAGCTAAGGCTTTGTCCTTAAGTTGGTTCATTAGGTAACCAATCTCCCCCTCCTTTTCCTCCTCTACCCTGTCCTTCTCCCCTGTGAACATGGGCCCCCACGACACATACATACAGACACAAACACATACACACAACCCCCGACAGACACATACATGCAGACACATACATACAGAGACACACACATACAGACACATACAGAGACACAGACACACACACATACACAGACACACACATACATACATACATACATACAGACACACACATGCAGAGACCCAGACACACATACATACAGAGACACAGACACACATACATACAGAGACACACACACACATAAATACACACACACACACACACACAGATACACACACAGAGACACAGACACACACACACACATAGAGACACACACACATACACACACACACACATACAGAGACACACACACATATAGAGATACACACACACATACACAAAATGTTTCCTACCTTTTGTGACTTTTCCTGGGGTCCAGTGGTGGCTCAGCCTGATGGGAGTCAGAGTTCCCACTCTGACTCCTTCCTCCTGCGCCGGCTATCTGTATGCTGGGGGGAGTGACTGGGAGGAGCCACTTCCTCCCAGCAGTGATGTCATCACAGGTGGCCCGGTTGCACTGTTAAAGCGCCCAGCGCTGACCGGGCCCCTTGATAATACATATCCATCGGGTGGATATCCCGATACCTGCGACCGCGGTATGTACGCCGCTGTTACCATCAAAATGTGGGGGAGGAGATAGGGAGATAGTAGGTGCCTTATGTACTATAGGTGGAGGTACACTAGGTGGAGGTGACACAGTCGTTGAAGCCACAGGCTGCAGATGTGCTGTTCAAGTAAGAAGCGTACTGAAGGCCTGGGCGCATTGATCCATACGGTGATCATTCTCCTCTAGCTTTCTCTCGCAAGCTGCTATGTGCTGACACAATTCTACAGGATCTATGGCCATGTCGTAATGTCAGGATTACTAATCGATCCAGCACATAGAATTATGTCACACCTAGAACTAATAGGTAACATATTACCAGGCCTTAGAATGGCCAGACTTAACGCACCAAAGTCAGGATATTGCTGAGGTCAAGGGACACAGAATCAGACACAACGATAAGGGAAAGCCAGAAGTCAGGGATACCAGAATACAGGGAAGTCAAACGAAGCCAAAGTCAAAAACCAGAAAATAAACGCTCAGGAACACACTCTCGGACAACCACTAGGGAAACCACGACAGGGCAAAGAGGAAAAGTAATTTTGAGCTTAAATAAGTGCTTTACATTTCTGATTGGCCGAGAACGGCCTTTGACGCAAAAAAGTGCGCGCCAACGTCATCATTGATGTGGACGGACATGGGGGTGTAATTTGGTGTGGATCTGCAGTGGTCGGCGTCTATTAACATGTTGCAAGAGTCATTTGTACAGACGCACGGCCGCTGGATGCAAATACCGCAAAGTGAGGAGGAATATGTTACACTCAGGTGCTGATCTCTTTCTTTTGTGTCAGAGCAAATGCGGTGGTATTTGGCTGTAGAAAATACCTTTTTTGGTGTGATTGGAATGGAGAAATTTAATGCAGGCCACAATACCATCTTTATGTGGGATGTTACTGTATAAGGATTCCACATCCATTGTTACTAGCGTAGTGTTTTCGGGTAGTTCATTTATCTGGTTAAGTTTATTGAGGAAGTCTGTAGTGTCCTGTATAAAGTCTTAATAACTAGAGGCTTAAGAAAGTTTTCTATTAGGCCAGATTTTTGTTCCCAGAGTGTCCCCATACCTATTATAATGGGCCGTGCTAGGTTTCCTGGCTTGTGGATTTGGGGCAGCATATAGAAGGTTCCCATCTGAGAATTGGAAGGCATCAGATTTTCTAATTCTTGTTGTATGTGTTTAGGAAAAATGATTTGAAAAGTTTTGCGAGTTTAGCTGTATATTCCTTGGTGGGGTCCTTGTCCAGTTTTTTGTAGTAGTTTTTCCCTTCTGTAATATAGTCCTGGGTGTTCATGATAACTTCTGACCCACCCTTGTCAGCCAGCTTGATGTAGCTGTCCAGTTTGTTGTTACGTCATGCTGTCGGTATAAAATCTTTGTTCTTTTTTCTACCATTATTATCCTGGTTGAGAGTGGTATTTTCTTGTCATATAGGAAGTCTCATTCTTCTAAAAAAATCTTCCAAGTCTGAATATAACTGGATGTGATCCAGTTTTGTGCTAGGACACAATGATTAGCCCCTTGGATAAGACTGATTTCACAGATATTGGTAGGTGATGATTGGAGAGGTTAACAATCACATTATTGTCCATGCAGTGTTCTTGGTAGTCAGCAGGCTCAGTTCAGTTTGGGTCATTGGTATTTCTTGTGGGAGTTAGTTGGTTTTCAATGGTGCAATCGGTTGATCTTTCATTTGGGCTTTCTTTTTGCTGTGTGAGGCCTGCCAGTTTCTTATTCTTTTCCCTGATGAGTGTCAGGACTTATCTTTCCGATCAGCTCCGTTCTGACACTTCCGGGTTTGCGGAGCAGTCTCCGCCTCCTTCTCTGACGCGGCTCTCTGAAGCCTTATAGAGAAACCGCGCCAGTTTCAAAATTGCTTAGTGATTTGAGTTAGGTTACTTCCGCATTCATATTGCCGGCTAAGCTACTCTTCGTTAACACTTGTGTACCGAACCCTTGGACTGTTTAAACGGATTCCCTGCCTTCTCCTCTCCTTTGATCTCGGACTGAATATTGGACTTTCCTGCTCTCTCCAACCCCAAAGACCCGGACTGAAAGAAGTTTATCCTCTATCTTGGCTCAACCTAAACCTGGGATTATATTAATTTTCTTACAACGCATAAGAAAATATATCTCACTGTTGGTCTGTGTTTTTCTTCTGATCAGTTTGATCATTTGCTTCTTTATATATATATATATAGTTCTAGTAGAGATTGTAGCCGATGTGATGCAGATGTAAAAACCAGCTAAAATTCGAATCTTGTAATAGCCTTTTTTTTGGACTAACAGAATTTTGTAACGACCAGCTTTCGGGAGAACCTTCCTTTCTCCCGAAAGCTTGTCATTACAAAATTCTGTTAGGCCAATAAAAAAGGTATTACAAGATACAAATTATATCTGTTTTTTACATTTATAATTTTATATATATTATACATATATATAAAACTGCTACTTTAGCCCCCCACAACACAGCCTGAATCAAATCCCATAAATACACACACGCACACTGCATACACTAATTACACACAGTATTGCTTACACACACTGCATACACAATATGCACACATTCATTGCATACACTTCACATGCTGCATCCCTTACACACACACAAATACACACACACACACACACACACACACTGCATACCTTATGCACACATTACATACGTTATACACTGCATCCCTTACACACACAATACATCCACTATACACACACTACATCCCCATACACCCACTAGATTCCCTGTGCAGATACACTACATTCCCTAAACACACACATTATATTACCTACAAACACAAATTATGTCACCTATTGTCACTCTAAGTGTTTGCAAGATGGTGGTGCAAAGTGGCCCCAGGGGTCCATGCCATGTGATGTGTAAAAATTTCTCGTGGCAGTCCTGCCCAGCAGTGCAGCAGAAGTGAGTTATACTATAATGTCCCCAATAGGTTCCATTATCTTCAATCTTCAGCTCCTGGTGCTTCAGTTGCGCAAGAGTTGCACAGTCTCGTGGGATCTATAAGGAATCCCACGAGACTGCTGGAGTCCCTACTTTATCTTAAAATATCTCTTGACTGAATTTCAGTGAAATTAATTTAGTCTTGAATTTGTTGGGGGTGACAGAGCTGCATTAAAGATTTAGATATTCACATCACAAATCAGTTTAGTCCAGGGGGGCATAGCTACAGCACACATTGGAGGAAAAAGATTTTTAAAGAAATGTGTGCCCCTCTTGTCCTTATGCTGAGTGCCTGACACAAATGAAAAACATTATTCATTGATTGACAGGCAGCCATGATGGAATCGCTAGTAGATTTAAAAATAAAAAAAAATATTTCTAGACCTTGCAAACATGTATTTCTTAAAAATAAGTCCAAAGAAAAGACTGTTCCCTTTAAGCTCTAAACCTTATCATCTAAATTTGAGTCTCTTGGCTGAATTAGAATACTGGGAGTTGTAGTGCAATCTATAATTTATGGAAGGCCCATTTATCACTGCGCTACAAAAGACTGTCTGTTTTGCAGAGATGGTTCTCGTGGTACATCTGCAAACCATTAATTATCTGTCAGTTTAAAAATAAGAAGAATGATATACAGCCTACAGGAATTCAGCAGAATTTGCAATTGTAGCTTAGGCTTTTTCAAATTAGAATTTCATACTAGACATATAAAAAAATTGAATCTTCTAAATTGCAGCTCAGCAAAAACAATCATAATAGAAGAATATTAGAAGAAAAGCAAAAGCCGATTTTTTTCAACAAATTGGTGCCAAGAATACAAATTTGTGAAACAAATGAATTACATAATAGAAAACCTACATTCTTATTTAGAAAACCACAACAAAATGAGAAATAAGTTCAGCAACATTAGCGACTGAAACACAGACATTTTTGCCAGCAATTTTAGTGCCCTAAGACAAATATGTATCCCTAAATCTATAATGTCCTAATGCATAGTTAGATTATTGGGCCCCTAATTGGAGTAAGTAAATCAATTTGCTGCCCTGGCCTCTGTCCTGCTGCTACACCTCCTTGGCTGAGATTATCTTTCTTGATCGCAGTCAATCCTATGCTTTCCCATAAGGAAGCATTTGCAGGTTGGTGCACACGCACAGCAAGATGCAATGCTCTCTAGGAGTAGAATTCTATTGAGAACTGAGTCTGATTCAGGAGTGGCTGCTCCTCTAGTGGCTGTCAGAAAGATAGCCACTACTGGTATGCTAATCCTGCAATCATAACATTATGGTATCTACTAAACTGCAATGTTTTATATTGTCGGCTTAAAACTAAAGGGCCACTGCATCCAGACGACTTCATGGAGATGAACTGGTCAGGGAGCTTTTAGTGGTCATTTAACAATTAACAGATTTCTGAAATTAGACCATATGCTTGCCAACTTTTAAACAATATAAAACTTAGACCTGGATTTAGCAATGACAATGTACCTTCTTACACACCTCAAACACAATATTATTGTCCTTGGTAATGGTTCAGGAGCTGTTCTGACCACCCAACTCGAAGCACATTTTTTAGCATTATAAATTGCTTAAATTCATGCTGCAGATAAGATTAAAATACTGAATCCACAAAAAATTGTTGAAACGTTTTCCAAATTTATGGCGGCCTATACAACCTTAAGGATGATTCTCACACACCGGCACCCTCACAAGAAACCATACAGCAATTCTTATCCACCATGGATCTCTCTGGCCTGCTGCCTGAGCAGCTTGGCCTCTTCTCCCATCTATTCGACAACCAAGAGGTTATGCAAGCTATAACACAGCTAATAGCACACAAACTTCCAGGCCCAGATGGCTTTGCTAATGCCTACTATGCTAATCACCTCACTTTGAAGCACTATTTAATCATTGCTATACCTCTCAAGATGCTCAAGGCGCACATATCTACACTGCCTAAGCCGGGCAAACCACCTACCAACTGCTGAAACTTTAGTCCAATCTCATTACCGAACTGCAACATAAAACTCTAAGCTAAACTTAAAGGGAATCTATAGTATTAGGAATACATAGTTGGTGGTTCGCTGGTGGATGTTTTATGCACACCGAAATTGTTTTGCTACAAGATGCCTTCTTTGCTGCAAACCCATGTTAGTTCTCCACTTCTGGCATTAATTCCAACAAACAATGGGGACGGTGACCAGTGTTGAGGCTGAGGGCCATTTAATTTTTTTTTATGTATAATCTTTATTGAAGATTTAATTTACATATATTGTTTTTTCAAAAAAAGGTAAGTGTAAAAGCATGGAGGTTACATTGTATTTTAACAGAATTCTAACAATAGAGAAAAATAAATTATTATTTTGCATAACATCTTTTTTTGAGGACAATATTTAATTTGTAATGTTGCATTATTGTTGTTATCTTGGAGGTACAATATGTACATATTCTTTGAAAATTTCTCTTTTGAGAAAACCACATCATGTGATTATTGAGAGATGAGAACACCAAAAATAAAGAGAAAAGAAAGGGAGATGAGTGGGATAAAAGGCGGAAGAAAGAGGGAACGGAGAACCCGGTGGCACAAACCTGGGATAGTTTGTCAAGAAGATATCTATAAACAGGGCACAGTGTTACCTTTTCCTGACCTCCATCAATTCACTTATCTTCTAATACCTTCAGCTGAAAATCATTTGGCCACACATGTCGACAGCGCTACAGAATTCATCAAATTTACTGCAGACTGTCCTTAAAAATATACGAACATTGCTGGAAAATTCCCTGAAAACCGAAGATGCTGTCCCTCTGCTCTCATGGCTCTAATGGAAGCCATCCCAGAAAAGCTGTTTAAATTGATGGAACAATGGGCAAGAGAATGGGAACACGCACCATCGGTGCAGCGAGGGGGAACATTAATGCGCTCTAGGGTCTTACTTCTTGCTGTACACATCTAGAGGCACATAAAAAATATCATATTGAGAGGCGGTACTTGAGTTCCAGCTGACTTCAGACAATATATCCCAATACCCTGACATTTTGTTGGCACTGTGGAGTGTGAGATGGAAATATGCTTAATATTTGGTGGCAGTGCCCTGGGATCAGACACCTTTGAAATAAGGTATCTGTTTTGAGGTCATCGCTAAACGTGACAGGGTTACCTGATTATCCGAACAATTACATCTTCCTTCTATTCCACCTGGGGTATCACATGCCTCAAAGCAAATAACAGCAACAGTTAGTCTGGCAGGGAGGAACCTAGTAGCACTTAGTTGGAAGCAGACATTGTGCCCACATTATTCCTCTTACTTGACAAAATACACCAATACTGCTCATTCAAACAGATGTCAGTGACATTGGTGCAGAGCAAACAGACACTAACAGAGACATGGCAACCCTGGCTTGACTATTACAAACCACTACTCATGCCAATGACAGCTCTGTACATATGAAATTAGTAGGAAACCAACATGGTTCGACACTGACCTAGTGCAAACTAGATGAAACAGGAAAGTTGCTGGCAGTGGGGACCTAAAGGAGGGTGAGAGCACACATGTTAGAGAAACACAGACTGGGCAAACCAAACTTCTCAATAAGAAAACAAGGAGAGAGTGGAGGTTGAAAGAGCAGGGGCCACAACATCACAGAGGTCCAAGGCATTCACACAACTGTTGGCACAGGGAAACCAGGGATAGAGAGTAGAGAAAAAAAAAACACCTCACTACGTTGTTGTTTTTATTACCGACCTGGGTTTCATTAGATGGTTGTCGGAGAAGACGTGCCCAATTGCAGGCAAAACGCTGTGAGCACGCTAAGAGTGAACATGAAAACCATATTGGATGCATGCTAGGCATAAAAGCCTTTCTGGAGAGGGGACTAGAAGCAAGAGACAAAGGATTCATACCATCACAAAGTATTCTAAATATATTGCTTGGTGATTCACGCTACATTGAACATGTTGCTGTTTTTTTTGTTCCCCTTTTTGCCTTTTTAACTCTTTTTTTTCTGGGTTATTTACTAAAGTCAGACTAGCCTGCAAATCAAAGTGAATTTAAAGTGATTTTCAAAATTTAGGCCAAAATAGTCAAATTGGAAACATACTCCAAAATAATTATATTTTCAGTTTGGCTATTTTGGCCTTAACTTAACAATGAATTCCCAGCAATTCTCACTTTAAATAACCCAGTCAGTATTATTACTTGACAAAGGCTCCAAGGACCCGAAACTTTGTTTTTGTTCTACACTTAATAAGGCTGCCTACTGAAGAAACCACCAGTTGTGCCCTGATCTACATTGTCCTATTGAGTGTTATAACTAAAGAAGGAATTCAAGGTGAATCAAAGTGAATTTCAAATTTAATTGTAAAAAATATCTGTCACCTTTCCTTTCTATTCAGCTACTCTGGACTGAAATTCACTTTGATTTCTCCTTAAATTTTCAGTTTAGTAAATAAACCCTGTTAGTGCTTTGCTCTATCATTGGTCCACCACTTCATGCATGACATCTTGGGCTCAACACATTTTTCTATGTTAGGATTAGCTGGGAATATATAAAAAAAAAAACAGATCAAATAAACAGAATTCAACAACTTGGTTATCTAGAAGCCTTCAATAGGGGTTAATTATTTTCTTTATATATTCAACCCACTCTAGAAACACTCTACCAGAACAAAACAACCCGAATTAGGTAGAACACATAAAACAGAAGATGAGAATGTCTTGTATAAATAAACTTAAATACATTTTCAACAAGGCAAAAACTGGGATGGACAACACTACA
The DNA here is from genome assembly GCF_036172605.1 of Pelobates fuscus. NCBI lineage: Eukaryota > Metazoa > Chordata > Amphibia > Anura > Pelobatidae > Pelobates > Pelobates fuscus. The sequence goes on from NC_086319.1 coordinate 160,148,526, forward strand.
ATTGTGCAGTTGTGTATAAATGTATCTTGGAAATAGTGGTTAGGATGGATGTTATCGTAACGCTCTGTAACAAGCTTGAAATGCAAACTGTCCCATTGAATCTTTCTGTAAGCCTTGACAAAGACTAGCTATTTATTTATATTAGTCCTGGCTCTTTTCCATTTCCTTCACTCCCTCTTGGTGAAAATGAACAAGAACAAATGTACCAGTTTGAGAGAAAACTGCTGTCCGCAACACTAAGCTATCTGGGCTGTATTTTGTTATATTTCCTCTGACACTTTACTAGCACCAATGGCATTGAGATGTAAATTGGAACGATCCATTATTGACAACTGACTTGCTTTTACTTTTGCCGCTGCTGTGTATTCTCTTTATTTCCCTTTTAATATAAGTCTGTGTCAATTTTAGCTGCCCTAATAATAATGCTTCAAAGTTCCAAAAAAACTCTCTATTGGACCACTGCAAATCATACAAGGGTGCCGTTATATGTGCAAATTTCAGTTACTTTTTAGGCACTCTGCTTCTAGAGGTTCTAATTTACATTATTTTTCTTGATAATATCCCATTTTTATTCTTACAAGTGGTGCCCATTATGTTTCTTAATTATTTCATATGGGATACACATAATATTTGCCTCTTTTAGCTTTAATTCACTAGTTATCTTTCTTTTCACTCTTTAGTTTCCCTACCCTTCCCCAATACAGTCATTACTTAGACATAGCTGGCGATGTCTCCTATACCCATTTTAACTTTACAGGTTTAATGTTGTTTATTTATTTTCCATTGAGGGAACTTCATGCCGGATATCTACACCATGTCATGAGTGACAACTAATTCTAAAGTACATTGTATTTTCTTAATTTCTTCTACCAACATATACTATTAAAATCAAATTACTTAACCAGGAAGCTTAATAAGTTATTCTGTCCACATCCACATCTGTGAGCTCCAATTTATTGTGAAATGTGGTGGGTATTGCTATAGGCCGCGTAACCTTTAATTGTAAATGTCACGGTTAAGAATGTAAAGCTTATCTTGAGTTTTTTTTAAAATGGTCCTTCAGCATACATGTATGATTGGATGTGTTTATCTTTAATATACCATAAGTAGATAAATGTAGCATTTAAATGTAATCTAGCATTTCGGCTAGATCAGTGGACATTCTCTGTACTCCTACTGCACCGACGGAGTGGTAATACTTTTAGCACACTGCTATGTGAAGGATAGCATAAAATCTAGCCTAATAAAGGTTAGTGAGATGAACATAGAGTCCATTTGGGTTACGTTAGAATTTGGTAATCACACAGTAATTCGTGTAGGTGTGATTTATAGGCCCCCAGGACAAATTGAAGAGTTAGATAATCTACTAGTTGAAGAAATAGCTAAAATGACAATGAAGGGGGAAGTTATCATCATAGGTGACTTTAATCTTCCTGATGTGAATTGGAAAACAAAAATAGCTACTTGTGCCAGAAGCACACATATTCTAAACTCCCTACTGGGATTGTCTCTAAAACAAGTCGTTGAGGAGCCAACTCGTAAAGAGGCCATACTAGATTTAGTGTTAACAAATGGAGATTTGGTATCAGATATTACTGTAGGTGAAAGTTTAGGATCCAGTGATCATCAGTCAGTGTGGTTTAATATAAGAACAGTGACTGAGTCACACCACATAAAAACAAAAGTTTTAGACTTTAGAAAAACAGACTTTTCTAAAATTAGAATATGTGTAAAGGAGTCATTATCAGACTGGAGCAACTTAAATGGAGTCCAAAAGAAATGGGATTATTTAAAAGCTGCACTACTGAAGGCAACAGAAAATTGCATTAGGCTTTCAGTAAAAGCAAAAAATTCAAGAAACCACTGTGGTACTCCGCAGATGTGGCCAAAATAGTAAAAAACTAAAAGTTAGCATTTAGTAATTATAAAAAAACCCAGAGTGAGGAAGACAGAATGACATATAAGATTAGGCGGAAAGAGGCTAAGCAAGTTATAAGAGCTTCCAAATCACACACAGAAGAGAAAATAGCACAGTCAGTAAAAAAGGGGGACAAAACTTTTTTCAGAGACATTAATGAGAAAAGAAAAGTAAAACAAGGATTAGTTAGATTAAAAACAAAAGAAGGAAGGTATGTAGATGAGGATAAAGGTCTAGCTGACTGCCTCAATGAATATTTTTGTTCGGTATTTACAGCTCAAAATGAAGGAAAGGGACCTCCGTTAAAAAAAAGGATAAATGAGTCATTTATTACACGTGAGTTTACAGAGGAAGAGGTTCTATTTCAACTGTCAAAAGTAAAGACAAATAAGTCAATGGGAATACACCCAAAGCTATTAAAAGAGCTTAGTGGTGTACTAGCAAAACCATTAACAGATTTATTTAACCAATCATTGTTAACAGGAGTAGTCCCAGAAGATTGGAAGTTAGCGAATGTTGTGCCCATTCACAAGAAAGGTAATAGGGAGGAGTCGGGCAACTATAGGCCAATAAGCCTTACTTCAGTAGTGGGGAAAGTGATGGAAACCATGTTAAAGGATAGGATTGTTGAACATCTAAAAACACATGGATTTCAAGATCAGAGACAACATGGGTTTACTTCAGGGAGATCATGCCAAACACATCTTATTGATTTTTTTGATTGGGTAACTAAAATTATAGATCAGGGTGGTGCAGTAGACATTGCTTACCTAGATTTCAGTAAGGCTTTTGACACTGTTGCACATAGAAGGCTTATCAATAAACTGCAATCTTTGAGTTTGGATTCCAATATTGTTGAATGGGTAAGGCAGTGGCTGAGTGACAGGCAACAGAAGGTTGTAGTCAATGGAGTATATTCGAAGCTTGGGCTTGTCACCAGTGGGGTACCTCAGGGATCTGTACTTGGACCCATTCTCTTTAATATTTTTATTAGTGATATTGTAGAAGGTCTTGATGGTAAGGTGTGTCTTTTTGCGGATGATACTAAGATATGTAACAGGGTTGATGTTCCAGGAGGGATAAGCCAAATGGCAAATGATTTAGGTAAACTAGAAAAATGGTCAGAGTTGTGGCAACTGACATTTAATGTGGATAAGTGCAAGATAATGCATCTTGGACGTAAAAACCCAAGGGCAGAGTACAGAATATTTGATAGAGTCCTGACCTCAACATCTGAGGAAAGGGATTTAGGGGTGATTATTTCTGAGGACTTATAGGTAGGCAGACAATGTAATAGAGCAGCAGGAAATGTTAGCAGAATGTTTGGTTGTATAGGGAGAGGTATTAGCAGTAGAAAGAGGGAAGTGCTCATGCCATTGTACAGAACACTGGTGAGACCTCACTTGGAGTACTGTACACAGTACTGGAGACCATATCTTCAGAAGGATATTGATACCTTAGAGAGAGTTCAAAGAAGGGCTACTAAACTGGTTCATGGATTGCAGGATAAAACTTACCAGGAAAGGTTAAAGGATCTTAACATGTATAGCTTGGTGGAAATACGAGACAGGGGGGGATATGATAGAAACATTTAAATACATAAAGGGAATCAACACAGTAAAGGAGGAGACTATATTTAAAAGAAGAAAAACTACCACAACAAGAGGTATATTTAAAAATAATATCAGGAAGTATTACTTTACTGAGAGGGTAGTGGATGCATGGAATAGCCTTCCAGCTGAAGTGGTAGAGGTTAACACAGTAAAGGAGTTTAAGCATGTGTGGGATAGGCATAAGGCTATCCTAACTATAAGATAATGCCAGGGACTAATGAAAGTATTTAGAAAATTGGGCAGACTAGATGGGCCAAATGGTTCTTATCTGCCGTCACATTCTATGTTTCTATGTTTCTATCTGCCACATATTCTGGACTTTGTTTGGATTGCTGATCTAAACACCATCTTTTTACTGTGTATGAGTTTTTTTAAAGGATTTGGAGTTTCGTTTTTACCTGCCATTAATAAACTGTGTTGCACCTTCTTTGCTTTGTTTGTATCTTTGAAGATATGTTACTGTGATCACTGTTATTGGATCCAAAGTTTACACAGAATGCTCCCAATTTCCTGAACCACCGCTTTGGAGGGTGAAATCATACACATTTATCTCAATACCCAGCTTCACCACAAAAACTTATTTGGGCCTACTGCACAGCGCTGAAATTTATCTACTTTTGGACATTCTATTACATAGGTTTGCGGAATAAACTCTATGTCTGGCAGCTACAAATGTGTATCTTTGAACTTTTAATATTTGGTGTCATACAGACGATTTCATTTTATATTGCGCTTTTTTGTTCGATTTTTTTTCTGTAATATATCATGTCATGAATATTCCTGCCTGTTAGTGTGCCTGACTGTCCATGGCGTTAATTCCGGACTCATTGTAATATGGTGCTCTGGTCCAGCATCAAAAATGCTTTGCTGAGATCTTGCATCATTATTGCCCAAAAGCAATCATTCTCTGGCCGTAATGACACATCACATCGATCCTGTGTCAACATTGACACATAGTAAATGTATTCATACAAAAGTGACACTGCGTGTCTATCTAGCATTAAGGATGATGCAAGGTCAATGACATTTTGGAAGTGCCCTGCTGATGTCAGATGCTGGAGCTATGTAAACTCAATCCACTAGCGGTTCTTTGCCTGGTCCTGGTTTATAGTACCCTAAGGGAGCATTCATATTGCTTTTAATTATCCTGACCTTTGATCTTGGCTTATTTTTTCACTACCCTGACTTGTGTACTCCTTGATCTGTGGATTGTCTCACCGTGCTATTGACTCACTCTATCCCTTGACCTTGCTCGGCCTATCCTTTGATCATTCTTGCTTTCGTATTAGCAAAATCTTTATTATAACAGGTTAAACGAAAACAAAAATGAAAGTCAGTGATCTGTATTGTGGCAAGTTTCAAGAAGAAAAAAAAAGATAAGAAAACTTAAAAAGAGTTCACTGTAGAAGACAAAGGAGGTTTGGTCTCAGGTTATTTTACTCTTAAGAAAAAATAGAGCAGAGAGAAAGTCTTTTTTTTCAGCAATGCCCAACTAGTAGTGCCAAGAATCTTCCAGAGAGAGAGAGAGATCTTCTTTAGAAGTTACCCTACAAATATCAGCCAGACACTTGATAAAGTGGTGAGCAGTAATGTACACTTTATTTAGACTCACACAGGGTTTATTTCATCCATTTCTTTGTCTGTATAGTGAACACAAGTCAACCAATAGCAGTATGGACATGGTATAGTAACCAATCACACTACAACGCTTAATTAAATGACACCCAGTGTGAATGAAGCACTGTATTTACAAGGTAGGATGGAAACAGACAATAACAAGGACTGTGGACAACATGGAGTCATCAGAGAGTGGCAGGGCAGCCACTTTGACACAATGGGACAATGCCCAGCTAGGAAAACAACAAGACAGGAAAGTGGGAAGGGGCAAGGCACAAGGAGGTAAGGGAAATGGCACATACAACCTTGACAATCAATATATTTAATTTAATTCCAACTACATTATATAGAAAATCCTCATAATTTTAAACCAGATGATAAGCAACTAAAAGGTGGGAATCATCTGTTATATTCACATTCTACCATCAACAGTATATTTGATCATATTTTGGGGAGTAATTAAAGTATTTATAACTGTCAGATATTAGGATCAGCCAATGTTTGTGGTATTTTGGTGGCCTATTGTCATCTTACAAGAAATCATTTCTCAAAGTTCACACAAAGGTGGTACTAGAGCCACCTACCATGAAATCCATCACCCACATGTCCATTGACATCTGGCAGGGGACCTCCAATTTCAGTGGTGGGGCTGTGAACATGATCCAAGGAGATTTATATCTGGTGGAACACATGGGAGGTTTCCTGAATTCCAGCTTTTATATAGCCCATATCAGATATAAACCTGATTTTATTTTTTGTTCAGGGAACAGGGGGGACCTCCCTCCATTTTCCAGACTCAGGCCACACAACATTTTACCAGCAGGCAAATCTGGGAAACAAATGTGTTGCTAGTTTAGTCTATTTTAAAAATGTTCTACTGAGAATGGCCACCCACATGTTAGGTTTAATAGGAAGCCAAGAATTTAACTAACTAAATTTAAAACATGCTACCAGAAATCCATCACTTATGGTAGCCTTCTCCATACAGCATCAGGTACATAATATCAAAGGTGCTGAGAAAATTTAGTCCAAACTTGGGCAAGATAGTGTGCAATGCATTCTATTGTAATTTAATATTTGAGGAGGAGTGCATGCAGTGATAAGTGAATATTTCTCACTTTTTATCTGATAGAGAGGTCCTCAAGGGAGTTCTAGAGAGATTTTGATTAGGTTTCATGATTGTCTCTGTTGAAGCCCTAATGTTAGAGTACTGAAAGCAATGAAAAGGCATTAATGCCACTTGTTCATGCAACTTTATGATGGATAATAAACTGATTACTCTAGAATGTCTGCAATATTACCTGGACTGTGTTGTACTATATGCAAATAGTTGTACTTGGGCAGTGGCATACACACATTCCATGGGGCCCTGGTGCGAAACTGATCCGTGCACCCTCCCCTCTCTCCCCCGATCCATGCCCCCCATCCCTCCTGACACATACATTCAGACACACACAAACATACACACAGACAGACACCCCTCGACAGACACATACATACATACATACATACAGACAGACACACATGTATACACACAGACAGACAGACACACACACACACACAGACACATACAGAGACACATACACATACACATACAGAGACACAGACACATACATACGGGGCCCCATGGATTGTGTGTATGCCACTGCATACATAGACACACACACATACAGAGACACACACACGTACATACAGAGACACACACACACGTACATACAGAGACACACACACATACATTGAGAGACACACACAAATACATACAGAGAGACACAGACACACATACATAGACACACACACATACATACAGGTTCCCATGAATTGTGTGTACGCCACTGCATACATAGACACACACACACATACAGAGACACACAGACGTACATACAGAGACACACAAATATATACAGAGAGACATTTAAATACATACAGACACACATACAGAGACACAGACACACACATACAGAGATACAGACACACACACATACATAGACACACACAGAGAGACACAGACACACATACAGAGAGACACAGACACACGTACATATAGAGACACACACATACATACAGAGACACACACAAATACATACAGAGACACACACAAATACATACAGACACACACAAAGAGACACATACACACATACAGAGAGACACAGACTCACACACACACACACACACACACAGAGACACAGACACACACACATACACAAACACAGGCACACACACATATAGTAAATGTTTCGTACCTTGTGACTTTCCCTGGGGTCCAGTGGGGGCTCAGCTTGATGGGAGTCAGAGTTCCTACTCTGACTCCCTCCTCCTCCTTCCTCCCGCGCAGGCTCGGTGTATGCTGTGAGGAGTGACAGGGGAATCACTTCCTCCCAGCAGTGATGTCATTACAGGGTGCCCGGTTGCGCTGTTAAAGTGCCCAGCACCGACCGGGCCTCCTCACTATCCATATCCATCGGGTGGCCGTGACAGCATGGGCCACCCGATGGACCCCTACATATGCGGCCCCGGCGGTTTGCCGCATGGGCCGGGGCCGCACAACTTGGCAGCTGGTACCTGGCTACAGGGGTGTGCAGTGTGGCCGGGCCCCCTGGAGTGCCGGGACCCCTACGACCGCGGTATGTACGCCACTGTACTTGGGTTAACTACCAGGACAAAATGAACTAAAGGAGAACCCATGTGAACAAGATCATATATATGTATTGATTTTGCCTAGATGGTCAATGTATAGGATATAATTGGACAGTCACTCATCTGGGAGGGTTTCGAAAACCCCTCGGGAGCCAGATCAGGGTATGAATGAGAGGTCCAGGCACTCAGCACATCTTATGTGCAGACTTTAATAGGAACATTAGGCATAAAGGCCTTAACTGTCTGAAACACTATTACCTTATGCTTGAAGTTCCTACTTGTAGCGGTACTTACCTTATCCGGGGGCCGGACGCGGTCCTCTCTTCAAGCCGCGCGCGGTCCTGCGGCTGCACGAGCCGCGCGCGGCTCGTCCGACTGTTCAGACAGGAAGGCGGGCAGTGACCGCGAGAAGCGGTCACGTGTCCCGCCTGCAGCTAAGAGCGCGCCGCGAATCTCGGGCGCGCTCTTAAAGAGACAGTGGGAGCCTAAATTGCAAAAAGGCTCCCATTGGCTCCTGTCATGCCAATCACCCCATACACTTACCTGTTGGGGGAGTGGAAGTGACAGGAGCCAATCATATTAGTTTGAAGGCTACTTATACTTACCCTTTTCCCTTAGTTCCTTGCCCTATCGTGGTTTCTGCTACAGTTCCCTTTAGTGCTTGTTGTGTTCAGTTGTGTTTCTCCGTATTTGACCTTGGCTTTGTATTCTGACTTCGTTTTCGCTTTATCCTATTCTGTACTGTTTGCCGGCTTGCTGATTCCTGTGTACCAGTCCCCGGCTAGTTTTCGTTTACGCTGTCTCTTTGTGCCCTTGACCTCGGATCGTTCCTGACTCTGTCTTATCCTATTACGTCGAGTCCGGCCACTCTAAGGTCCGGTAGACGTATCTCTCCTCTGTACTGTCTTCTGTTAGGCTGGATCCTGCGTGTAGGGGTATATACTCGTTACATTACGATAGGGCCATGGACCCCGCAGATTTAGCTCAACAGATGGCGACCCATGAGGCTAGATTTGTAGAGCAGGATCACCGTATGGATCAAATAGCTCAGGCTCTCCAGACGCTCTTAGCTAGAACCATTCCAGCAACCGCACCTAACCCTCCTGCACCCCTGCTTCCTGAAGTATCGACTATGCCTAACGCTACAGCACATTTAACGCCTCCTCCTAGGTATGGAGGGGATTCTAAGACATGCAGAGGGTTCATTAACCAAATAGAGTTTCATTTCGAAATGTATCCACGTTCATTTCCCACAGAGAGGTCTAAAGTTGGGTTCTTTATGCACCAACTTACCGACAAAGCACTTGAATGGGCAAACCCTATTCGGGAGGCTAATGGACCTATGGTGCATAACTTTCACAGTTTCCTAACAGCTTTTCGCAGAACTTTTGATACTATGAAAAGGTCTAAGAATGCCGCTAGAGCATTAATGAGGGTTAAACAGGGTTCTAGGTCTGTGGCTGATTACGCTATACAGTTTCGTACCCTTGCCTCACAGGTCGATTGGACCAATAATGGGTTAACTACGGCCTTCATGGAAGGTTTATCAGACTCTATATTGGATGAGGTAGCAGCTAAGGAGCTTCCTATTGCCTTAGAGGACCTTATTGACTACCTCATCGATATAGATAATAGGATTCGTGACAGGCTCTATACTAAGAACAGGAATAGACGTTTTGTTACACCTATTCAACCCAGAGTTAATATACCGGAGAGTGTTAAAGTATCTGAAGAGGAACCTATGCAATTAGGGGTTGCCAAACTCTCAGATACTGAGAAATTACATAGGAGAAGGGAGGGACTCTGCCTATATTGTGGTAAGAGAGACCATATGGTAAAGGAGTGTCCTCTGCTCCCGGAAAACTCTCGCACCTAAGACCTTATAGGGGACTGGCCTTGGGTGTGATTTCTAAGTCTCCTACATTGCCTCCTAACCAACTGCTTCTCCCTGTTTCTTTACATATGGGAGAGAGTTGTATAGTTGAAAACATAGACGCCCTGGTTGATTCTGGGGCAGCCGAGAACTTTATAGACTCTGGTTTTGTAAAGAGAAACAATATTCCCATCAGAGAGAAGGAGATACCCTTGGCCGTTGAGGCCATAGATGGTAGACCATTGATATCTCCTGTTGTTACTCACGAGACTACACCGCTACACATGTACACAGGGGTTCTACACTATGAAACCATTCGGTTCCAGGTCATCACCTCTCCCTCTTCACAGTTGGTGTTAGGGTATCCATGGTTACGTGCCCACAATCCCATTTTTGACTGGGAGACAGGGCAGATAAAATCATGGAGTGAAGCCTGCCATGAGTCATGTACTATTGAAGTCACGCCTGTGAATTCTATTAACGTTCCTACTGTTCCTCCTTTATCTACGACAATACCCTCTCAGTATTTAACTTTAAAGACTGTCTTTGATAAAAGAGAGGCTGACAAATTACCGCCTCACAGACCCTACGATTGTGCTATTGATTTGTTGCCTGGTACTATACCTCCTAAGGGCAGGGTGTACCCCCTATCGGTTCAAGAAAACCGTGTCATGGAGGAGTACATTAAAGAGTCATTAGACAAGGGATTTATTAGAAGATCCTCTTCTCCGGCTGGAGTGGGGTTCTTCTTTGTATCAAAGAAAGAAGGTGATTTAAGACCTTGCATTGATTATAGAGGTCTTAACAAGATCACCATCAAAAATGCTTACCCTATACCTCTAATAACAGAATTGTTTGACAGGCTCAAACATGCTACGGTATTCACCAAATTAGATCTTAGAGGAGCATACAATTTGATACGTATTAAAAAGGACCACGAATGGAAGACAGCCTTTAACACTCGGTCAGGTCATTATGAGTATACCGTCATGCCATTTGGGCTTTGCAATGCCCCAGCAGTGTTCCAAGAATTTATTAATGATGTCTTAAGGGACTTTATTCACTCATTTGTTATTGTGTACTTGGATGACATTTTAATATATTCTACTGACATTCACGCTCATCACAGACATGTTACAACAGTTCTGAAGACCCTTCTTGCTAATGGTCTTTATTGCAAATTAGAAAAATGTCTATTCGACCAGTCCGAGGTCCAGTTTCTAGGGTATTTGATTTCCGCCGAGGGTTTTCGGATGGATCCCCAGAAGCTCGCTGCAGTCATAGAATGGCCTCTGCCGCAAGGTCTAAAAGCCATCCAGCGTTTTCTGGGTTTCTCTAATTATTATAGACGTTTTATCAAAGGTTTTTCGTCTATAGTAGCGCCTATTACTCGTATGACTAAAAAGGATGGCAATACACGTGTCTGGTCTACTGAGGCACTTCAGGCTTTTGACTTTCTTAAAACTACGTTCGCCTCTGCCCCTATTTTACAGCATCCTGTCCCCTCATTGCCATATATACTTGAGGTTGATGCTTCCGATATAGGGGTAGGTGCTGTCTTATCCCAAAGAGAGTCTCCTGACAAGCCATTGCATCCTTGTGGATTCTTTTCTAAACAAATGTCCAAGGCAGAGAGGAATTATGATGTGGGTAATCGCGAACTCCTTGCTATCATTTTAGCACTCAAAGAATGGAGACATTTGCTAGAAGGAACTAAGGATCCTATTCTCATATTTACAGATCATAAGAACCTATCCTACCTTAGCGAAGCTAAAAGATTGTCTTCAAGGCAGGCTAGGTGGTCACTGTTCTTGTCTCATTTTAATTATATAATCACCTATAGGCCAGGTGACCGGAACACCAAAGCGGACGCTCTGTCCAGACAATTCGAGACTATTGACAAACAGGAGATTGATGTCACTCCTGTCATTCCCCCAGACAGGATAATAGCAACTACTATATTGTCTATTTCCTCGTCCCTCTTGCAGGCCATACAAGCGAAACAAGGCATGGCACCCAGCGAGAGGCCTAATGATAAATTGTTCGTTGACATTCCCGAGAGACGGGATATTCTGTCACTTTATCACGATACTAAGACTGCTGGACATCCTGGTATTTCCAAAACAGTGTCAGCCGTTTCTCGGTATTTCTGGTGGGATACCTTACGTAAGGATGTTACTGACTATATAAGTGCTTGTACTACTTGTGCATGTATGAAAACTTCTCGTAGAGTTCCTTGTGGGCTGTTGCATCCGTTACCCGTTCCCGAGAGACCTTGGTCTAATCTATCAATGGATTTTATTGTTGAATTACCCCCTTCGAATGGTAACACAGTCATCCTAATGATAGTAGATCGGTTTTCCAAAATGGCTCACTTTGTGTCTCTTCGCAAGTTGCCCACTTCCAAGGAATTGGCTCTTATCTTCGCTAGAGAAGTGTTTCGATTACATGGTATTCCCTTATCTATTGTATCCGATAGGGGTAGCCAATTTGTTTCCAGGTTCTGGAAAGCCTTTTGTTCGGAGATGGGTATTTCCCTCTCATTTTCTTCCGCTTACCATCCCCAGTCTAATGGAGCTGCTGAACGTGCCAACCAGTCTCTTGAGCAGTACCTCCGTTGTTTTGTGTCTCACCATCAGGACAATTGGTCTGACCTGCTTCCTTGGGCTGAATTTGCTCGGAATAATGCCACTCATGATTCTTCCGGCAAGAGCCCTTTTTACGTTGTCTATGGCCAGCATCCCGTTGTTCTTCCGGCTGCATTCTCCTCACAGGGCATGCCAGTTCTGGATGAGCATTTGGCTGGTTTGCGTAATACTTGGGAGCAGGTTCAGCGTTCTTTGGTGGACTCTGCTGCCCGCCAGAAGGCTCAGGCTGACAAGCATCGCAGAGCGGCTCCTTCCTATGTTGTGGGGGACAGGGTTTTGCTTTCCACACGGAATATTCGCCTCCGGGTGCCTTCTATGAAATTGGCTCCCCGCTTCATTGGTCCTTATCGCATTATACATAAGGTTAATCCCGTTTCTTATGCCTTGGGTCTGCCTAAGAATCTGCGTATACCCAATGTATTTCACACCTCTTTGTTGAAGCCTTACGTACGCAACCGCTATACCCGGCATACTCCCCCTCCCCCTCCTGTCTCTGTGGAGGGTCATGAGGAGTTCGAAGTATCTGCTGTTATTGACTCTCGTTTTCTTAGGGGTCGGCTTCAGTACTTAGTACATTGGAAGGGTTATGGGCCTGAGGAGCGCAGTTGGATTTCTGCGGATGCTGTTCATGCTCCCCGCCTTGTACGTTCTTTCCATTCGCGTTTTCCTGCCAGGCCTGGTCCTGCCCGCCCGGAGGGCGTGTCCTCAGGGGGGGGTACTGTAGCGGTACTTACCTTATCCGGGGGCCGGACGCGGTCCTCTCTTCAAGCCGCGCGCGGTCCTGCGGCTGCACGAGCCGCGCGCGGCTCGTCCGACTGTTCAGACAGGAAGGCGGGCAGTGACCGCGAGAAGCGGTCACGTGTCCCGCCTGCAGCTAAGAGCGCGCCGCGAATCTCGGGCGCGCTCTTAAAGAGACAGTGGGAGCCTAAATTGCAAAAAGGCTCCCATTGGCTCCTGTCATGCCAATCACCCCATACACTTACCTGTTGGGGGAGTGGAAGTGACAGGAGCCAATCATATTAGTTTGAAGGCTACTTATACTTACCCTTTTCCCTTAGTTCCTTGCCCTATCGTGGTTTCTGCTACAGTTCCCTTTAGTGCTTGTTGTGTTCAGTTGTGTTTCTCCGTATTTGACCTTGGCTTTGTATTCTGACTTCGTTTTCGCTTTATCCTATTCTGTACTGTTTGCCGGCTTGCTGATTCCTGTGTACCAGTCCCCGGCTAGTTTTCGTTTACGCTGTCTCTTTGTGCCCTTGACCTCGGATCGTTCCTGACTCTGTCTTATCCTATTACGTCGAGTCCGGCCACTCTAAGGTCCGGTAGACGTATCTCTCCTCTGTACTGTCTTCTGTTAGGCTGGATCCTGCGTGTAGGGGTATATACTCGTTACACTACTAAAGTCTGCACATAACGGACAAACATCATAAACACTTATGCTATGCGGACTTGATTTCCCTCACTGCCCCATTATATAGCATACACCTATATAAGCCGACCTTTGACCACAATATGTGGACATCAAGAGGTTGCACACATGTATGCCAGCTATATCAAGAGATCACCCTGAAAAAATTCCCAGACATCCAAACTCAGTTTGACCTACCACATAGAGCCATCTTCTCCTACCTCCAACTTAAATCCCACCTTCAGCTGCCCACCCGAATGTTAACAACACAACTTTGACTAGATTTTAGTTGATATGCCTGGCAGAAACCTAACGGGAAAAGGTTATATCACTAACTTACTCCACTCTCCTTAAAGGGACAATATAGTCACCAGAACAACTACAGCTTATTGTATTTGTTCTGCTAAGCATAATCATTCCCTTCAGGCTTTTTGCTGAGAAAATGCAGTGTTTACATTACAGCCTGGTAATAAATCCACTGACCACTCCTCAGATGGCTACAAGAGCTGCTTCCTGGGGCAGTGATGCACACTGTGCAGTACTGCCATTCTTTGTCTCCACCCTCTGCATGCAGACACTGAAGTTTCCTCATAGAGTGGCATGGATTCAATTAATCTCTATGAGAAGATGCTGATTGGCCAGGACTATGTTTGACTTGTGCTGACTAGACTACCTTACCTTAGACTAAGTCACCTTTCTTCCAGTTTACATGTATGCAGGGGCGGACTGACCGGTCGGGCACTTCGGACATGGTCCGAGGGCCCGGCCGAGAGGGGGGCCAGCCGCCAGGGCCGCCTTCAGGGGGCCCGGTGGCAGGGCCGGATTGCCCCGCCACGGCATCTGTGCACGTAGGTGCCACCAGGTGGCCGGTCCGGTGGCACGCTGAAGGGGCCGGTCGCGGTACATGCTGGAGTCGCGGGGCCGGGTGGCAGCCTCGACAGTCAAGCGGCACTCCTGTCAGGCTGTCACTAACGCTGAGGATGGAAGGAGGGAGGAGCATGTCTCCCTCTCATGCTCCTTTGCGGTTCCCACAATTCCCAGCACAGGATGTGGGAAATGCAGAGGAGCATGAGAGGGAGACATGCTCCTCCCTCCTTCTGTCCTCAGCATTAGTGACAGCCTGACAGGAGTGCCGCCGGACCGGCGAGGCTGCCACCCAGCCCGGCGGCTCCAGCATGTACCGCGGCCGGCCCCCTCTGTCTTCTGTTAGTAAATGGGAGGAGGGAAATAAAACAGAGAGGGGGAATAGATAGAGGCAGGGGAAGGGGGAAGAAACAGACAATGGGAAAATAGAGACGGGGAGGGGAGGGAAGGGAAGGGGAAGGAAAGAGACAGAGGGGTGGAGAGAGTGACACAGGGAAAGGAGGGAGAAAGAGACAGGGGTAAGAGTGAGACACAGGGGGAGAAAAAGAGGGTGAATAGAGAATTGGTGGAGGGGGGAGAAAGAGACAGAGGGGACTGGAGATGTGGTGTAGAGAGAGACACAGGGAAAGGGGGGAGAAAGAGACAGAGGGGACGAGAGATGTGGGGTAGAGAGAGACACAGGGAAAGGGGGGCGAAAGAGACAGAGGGGACGAGAGATGTGGGGTAGAGAGAGACACAGGGAAAGGAGGGGGAAAGAGACAGAGGGGACGAGAGATGTGGGGTTGAGAGAGACACAGGGAAAGGGGGGAGAAACGACAGAGGGGACGAGAGATGTGGATTAGAGAGAGACACAGGGAAAGGGGGGAGAAAGAGACACAGGGAAAGGGGGAGAAAGAGACAGAGGGGACGAGAGATGTGGGGTAGAGAGAGACACAGGGAAAGGGGGAGAAAGAGACAGAGGGGACGAGACATGTGGGGTAGAGAGAGACACAGGGAAAGGGGGGAGAAAGAGACAGAGGGGACGAGAGATGTAGGGGAGAGAGAGACACAGGGAAAAGGGGGAGAAAGAGACAGAGGGGACGAGAGACACAGGGAGAATGGAGAGAGACACACAAGGGGAGGGGGAGAAAGAGGCAGAGGGGGAAGAGAGACTGGGAAGGAGAGGGGAGACATGGACACAGAGGAGCAGTGAGGGGGAGAAAGAAACATACAGAGGGACTGGGGGAGACAAAAAGGCACACAGAGGGGCTTTATATATCATTGGTGGATCCCCCCAGCCGATCTCTCTCCCCGGTCTGCAGGCACCGTGCGGGCAGCTGGCAGGGGAGGGAAGAAGAGAGGACCCGGGAGCTTAGCCTGCAGCTCCTCTGGGTCCTTCTCACGCGAGCACAGAGCGTTGCCGCAGTTACCACGGCAACGCTCCGGCTCTCGCAAGAGTGAACTCTAGCCCTGGAGCTACGGGCTAGAGTTCACTCTCAACACTGCGACCACCAGGGATTCCTGGTGGTCGCAGTAGTGATAGTGAACTCTAGCCCCATACACACACTGCCCCCCCACACACACACCATACACATTCACTCACTGCCCCCCATACACACACACTGTCCCCACGCACACCATACACATTTACACACATTGCCTCACACACACATACACAGCCCCCCATACACAGCCCCCCATACTAACATTGCCACACACACCCTACACCCTACACCCTACACATTCACACACTACACCCCCCCACACACACTGAACCTTTCACACACACTGAAAAGAAACAAAAATATAATTCCTGGTAAACCAGGAAAAATAAATGGGTGGATTGGCGCTGTTCAAAGAAGATGCAGCTACTCCCAAGTGCTACAGAATCACCAAAAAAGCACAATAGACATACATAGAAAATAGCAAATTGGATTTTGGGAGGTGCAACAGAAAATAGATAATAAACAGATTATACTTATATTCAATGAATCCTGATTTGAACCTAGAATTCAAGAAAAAAGCATAGTATAATACTGTTACACTTAATAAGCAGAGTGAAAACAAAAGTAATGGGTCACTCACGATCTGCAGAGCCTTAGGAAGCAGGCTCTGGCTGTAAAGGCATGTGAATAATAAGCTTATTGAAGCTATCTCCACTGGTTCTTGGTGATAAGGCACTTTCTCTCCCCCACAAAGGACGACAGCAGAATAAAGTAAAGTAAAAAAGGTTTTACTGGTTTAAAAGTTAATAAGAACAAAGGCACAACGCGTTTCGACCGTGACAGGTCTTCCTCAGGTTTCATTGAATATAAGTATAATCTGTTTATTATCTATTTTCTGTTGCACCTCCCAAAATCCAATTTGCTATTTTCACACACACTGCACCCCTCACACATTGCACCACTGCTCCTATACCCTGCTCCTATACCCTACTACAGCCCCATATCCCAGCAGACCCCAGGTAAGTTTTCAAACTGTTCTTAAACGGTTTGACTACTTACTCTGGGAGCAGTGGTTATTGTGCATGGATTATTTCTTTAAATAATCTACAAGTGCCCCCGTAGCCAGCCAGCCAGCCCACAGGCCAACCTGGCCACCAGTTAGCCAGCCCACAGGCCAGCAGCCAGCTACAGGCCAGTAGCCAGCCCACAGACCTACAGCAAGCTACAGGCTTACAGCCAGCAAGCCCACAGGCTGCCAGTCGTAGCCAGCAAGCCACAGCCTGCCAGCCGCAGCCAGCAAGCCACAGCCTGCCTGCCGCAGCCA
Organism: Pelobates fuscus; assembly: GCF_036172605.1. Taxonomy (NCBI): domain Eukaryota; kingdom Metazoa; phylum Chordata; class Amphibia; order Anura; family Pelobatidae; genus Pelobates; species Pelobates fuscus. The sequence continues at coordinate 160,165,846 of NC_086319.1, forward strand.
GCAAGCCACAGCCTGCCGGCAGTAGCCAGCAAGCCCACAGCCTGCCGGCAGTAGCCAGCAAACCCACAGCCTGCCGTCAGTAGCCAGCAAGCCCACAGCCTGCCGGCAGTAGCCAGCAAGCCCACAGCCTGCCGGCAGTAGTGTCAGGGTACCTGTGGTCTCTACCTCCAAAAGAGGTAGAGACTTAGCTGTTCCACCATCCAGACGGTCTGATGACTCCCTTCCCCGCGGTCTATCCGGTCATGCAAGGCCGGCCGCGAGGGAGTGACTGCCTTTTACACCATCTAGGCAGGAAGTCATCATCAGGACACTCCCCCGGATCGACCTGTCAGTCAATTGCTGCAGGACCAATCAGGACGTCTCGGAGGTGTGGTTACTGCTCTGAACAGGGTATTTAACAGAGCTTCCTTCATTAGCTCATTGCCCTGTCGTGGTTCTAGCTTGTTCTAGTCACTCAGTGCTTGTGTATTCTATTATCCCTTTTGGTTTTGACCCGGCTTGTTTACCTTACTCTGCTTATCTCTGTTACCCTTGATTCGGCTTGTCTCTCGCTTACCTGTCTTCTGTTACCCTCGACCTCGGCTTGTCTTTGACCATTCTATACGGTACTACTTACGTTAGTCCGGCCATTCTAAGGTCCGGTATACGTATCTGGCTACTGTTTGTACTCTGCGTGTTGGATCCCTGTCCCGATCCTGACATTACGACAGGGCCAATGGATCCTGCAAGTACAAACAGTCAGCTGGCTTCTCCTGATCCTAGGTTTGAAGCCATGGATCACAGAATGGATCAGATGGCGCTTGCGCTACAGGCTCTATTATCTCATGCCAATAACCCACCAGGGGAGATACGTAATACCCCTGTTTCTCCTGTCAGTTTAGGTCTAGAGGTAGCCACAGTGGGTGCTTCTTCTCGCATTACCCCCCCAGTACGCTATGGTGGGGCTCCTGAGAAGTGTCGTGGTTTTTTAAACCAAATTAGTATCCACTTTGAATTGCAACCCCGCTCTTATCCTACAGATAGGGCAAAGGTAGGATTTATTATCACCCTACTTATTGAGAAAGCTCTGAGATGGGCCAACCCACTATGGGAGAACGATAACCCATTAGTGTATAACTATAACGCATTTGTAGCTGCTTTTAGAAGAACATTTGATCCTCCAGGTAGAAAGGTTAATGCAGCCAGATTACTGTTGCGCCTGAGACAGGAGAACCGAACACTGGTGGATTATGCACTAGAGTTCAGGTCTCTGGCGTCAGAAGTCAAGTGGAATGAGCAGGCGTATATGGATGTATTTTTGAATGGCCTATCTGAAGTAATCCTTGATGAGGTTGCTACCAGAGAACTCCCTGAGAATTTAGAAGATTTAATTTCGTTCATCTCTCGTATAGATGAACGTTTAAGAGAGAGACAGAACACTCGAGAGAGGAACCGGAGACCTTCTTTTAGGTTAGCCCCCGCTTTTCCAAGTCCTGACTCCACGGTATCTTTGCTTCCTGAACCTATGCAGATAGGTTATACCCGCCTCTCTGAGGAGGAAAGACAGTACAGGAGAAGAGAGGGTTTGTGTATGTATTGTGGAGCCAAGGGTCATTTACTCTCGAACTGTCCTAGCCGTCCGGGAAACGCTCGCACCTAAGTCTCTCTAGAGGACAAGCCTTGGGTGTTTCTATTTTGTCCTCTACTCCTAATTATAAAGATCACAGGCTTCTGCTACCAGTTTCCTTAACTTGGGAGAAGGAAGTAGTAAGGGCTATGGCATTGATAGATTCCGGTGCTGCTGAGAATTTTATCGACCAAGCCTTTGCTATTAAGAACAATTTCCCATCCCAGCTAAGGGAGACACCCTTGGCCGTTGAGGCCATAGATGGTAGACCACTACTAGACCCTGTTATCTTTCGTGAAACCATACCCATTAGTTTAAATGTTGGTATCCTACACGTGGAGAATTTATCTCTTTTGCTCATTTCATCCCCTTCCGTTCCCATAGTTCTGGGGTACCCATGGTTGAAGAAACATAACCCTATTATCGATTGGGAGTTAGGGGAGATACTCTCGTGGGGCCAGGGTTGCCAGGATAGGTGTTTATGCAAGGTTTCTCCATTAGCTAATGTTAACATACCTGAGACTCCTATTCAGTCCACAGAAAGACAGATACCAGACCTTTACCTAGACTTAAAGGCAGTATTTGACAAGAAGAATGCCGATTCTTTGCCGCCACACAGGCCATTTGATTGTAAAATTAAGCTCCTACCTGGGACTATGCCTCCGAGGGGCCATGTATATCCTTTGTCTGTTCAGGAAAACTTGGTTCTAGAGGAGTATATTCGGGAGAACTTAGAAAAGGGATTCATTAGGAGGTCTTCTTCCCCGGCCGGGGCTGGGTTCTTTTTCGTTAAGAAAAAGGATGGCACGCTAAGACCTTGTATCGATTACCGAGGCTTGAATAAAATAACTGTCAGAAATGCCTATCCTATTCCACTTATTACCGAGTTATTTGATCGTCTTAAGGGCTCCAAAATCTTCACCAAGTTAGATCTCAGAGGGGCATATAATTTGGTGAGAGTCCAGCAGGGACACGAGTGGATGACGGCGTTCAATACTCGGTACGGTCACTATGAATACACAGTTATGCCGTTTGGACTGTGCAATGCTCCTGCAGTATTTCAGGATCTGATTAATGAGGTACTTAGGGAGTTTCAACATGATTGTGTCATTGTCTACCTAGACGACATACTGATACACTCTAGGGAGATTGAAACTCACCATAGACAGGTCAGAGCGGTATTACAGAAACTTCTGCAACATGGTCTATACTGTAAATTGGAAAAATGCAGCTTTGATCAGTCTCAGATAGATTTTCTTGGTTACGTGATTTCTGGGGAAGGTTTTAAGATGGACCCTGACAAACTCCAGTCTATTTTAGATTGGCCATTACCTAAGGGACTCAAGGCTATTCAGAGGTTTATTGGTTTCTCCAATTATTATAGGCGCTTCATTAAGGGTTACTCGTCTATTATTGCGCCCATTACCAATATGACCAAACAGGGGGCAGAAACTAAGACGTGGTCTCCTGAAGCTCTCGCTGCTTTCAAGAGGCTCAAAGAACTTTTTGCTTCTGCTCCAATATTAGTCCATCCTGATACGACTTTGCCGTTTCTACTCGAGGTCGATGCCTCTGAGACAGGAGTAGGTGCGGTTCTGTCACAAAGATTAGCGGTAGATAAACCATTACACCCGTGTGGTTTTTTTTTCCAGGAAACTTTCTGGGGCTGAGAGCAGATATGACATCGGAGACAGGGAACTGTTAGCAGTCATTAAAGCCTTAAAGGAGTGGAGACATTTGTTGGAGGGGACCCTACACCCTATTACGATTTTGACAGACCACAAAAACTTGTCATATATTGGGGAGGCTAAGCGCTTATCCTCTAGACAAGCTCGTTGGTCCTTATTCCTGACTCACTTCAATTATGTACTGACTTACAGACCTGGTTCTAAAAACTCTAAAGCCGATGCATTATCTCGCCAATATGAACCTTCTACTGTACCTGAACCAGTTCTTTCTTCTATAGTTCCGAAGTGCAATATCATTGCTAATACGAATCTCAGGATTCATTCTCCATTACTGGCCGAGATCATTAAGTTGCAACATCTCGCACCTAAACAGACCCCTGCGGGTCGTCATTTCGTTCCTCCTGCTTTTCAACTGGAACTTTTACAGTGTTTACATAATAGCAAGATGGCGGGACATCCTGGTATTCGCAAAACTTACGCCTTGATCTCTAAGGACTTCTGGTGGTCTACTTTACGGAGGGATGTTGAGGAGTTCATCGCTGCATGTGAAGTTTGTACTAAAACCAAACAACCCCATACGCTTCCATGTGGATTCCTGCAACCCTTGGAGGTTCCAGAGAAACCATGGTCCTGTTTGGCCATGGACTTTATTGTCGATCTACCTATCTCTAAAAGACAGACTGTTATCCTCACCGTGGTTGACAGGTTTTCTAGGATGGCACACTTCATTCCCCTGCCTAAACTTCCGTCTTCTCCCGAATTGGCAGAGATATTCGCCAAGGAGATTTTTCGCCTACATGGGATACCCTCTCAAATTGTATCGGACAGAGGCTCCCAATTTGTTTCCCGCTTTTGGAGGTCCTTCTGCTCTCAACTTGGTATTAAATTAAACTTTTCTTCTGCCTATCATCCTCAGTCTAACGGAGCTGCTGAACGTACCAACCAGAAAATTGAACAATATTTACGATGCTTTGTTTCTGAACACCAGGATGATTGGGTCGGTTTGATTCCTTGGGCGGAGTTTGCACACAACAATCTTGTTTGCGATTCTACTCATTCAAGCCCTTTCTTCATGAATTATGGTTTTCATCCGTCTATTCTTCCTTCGGATTCTCCTTCCCAGGGGGTGCCGTCGGTTGATGTTCATGTTGCCAATTTGAGGAAGTTGTGGGATCAAACTCGACAAATCCTTGTGCACAACTCTATGTTGGTCAAGAAACACGCTGATAAACGTAGAAGGGCGGCTCCGGTCTTTGTTCCAGGTGATAGGGTATGGCTGAGCACGAGGAACATCTGTTTAAAAGTGCCCTCCATGAAGTTCGCTCCTCGGTATATTGGACCCTACAGGGTGCTGACCCGTATCAATCCGGTTGCGTATCGTTTAGCTCTTCCTAATACCTTACGCATTCCGAACTCGTTTCACGTTTCATTGCTGAAACCGCTCATATGTAACAGATTTTCCTCCACAATAGCCCCTCCTCGCTCCGTTCAGGTGGAGGGTCAGGAGGAGTATGAGGTCAACTCTATTATTGATTCTCGAATCTCCCGGGGGAGAGTACAATATCTGGTTGATTGGAAGGGATATGGTCCTGAGGAGAGGAGTTGGGTACCTCAGGAGGATGTTCATGCTCCCCGTCTCCGCAGGGCGTATCACTCTCGCTTCCCATCTCGTCCCGGTTCATTCCGCCCGGTGGGCGTATCTGAGAGGGGGGGTACTGTCAGGGTACCTGTGGTCTCTACCTCCAAAAGAGGTAGAGACTTAGCTGTTCCACCATCCAGACGGTCTGATGACTCCCTTCCCCGCGGTCTATCCGGTCATGCAAGGCCGGCCGCGAGGGAGTGACTGCCTTTTACACCATCTAGGCAGGAAGTCATCATCAGGACACTCCCCCGGATCGACCTGTCAGTCAATTGCTGCAGGACCAATCAGGACGTCTCGGAGGTGTGGTTACTGCTCTGAACAGGGTATTTAACAGAGCTTCCTTCATTAGCTCATTGCCCTGTCGTGGTTCTAGCTTGTTCTAGTCACTCAGTGCTTGTGTATTCTATTATCCCTTTTGGTTTTGACCCGGCTTGTTTACCTTACTCTGCTTATCTCTGTTACCCTTGATTCGGCTTGTCTCTCGCTTACCTGTCTTCTGTTACCCTCGACCTCGGCTTGTCTTTGACCATTCTATACGGTACTACTTACGTTAGTCCGGCCATTCTAAGGTCCGGTATACGTATCTGGCTACTGTTTGTACTCTGCGTGTTGGATCCCTGTCCCGATCCTGACAAGTAGCCAGCAAGCCCACATAGCTTGCTGGCCTGCCGGCAGTAGCCAGCAAGCCCACAGCCTGCCGGCAGTAGCCAGCAAGCCCACAGCCTGCCGGGAAGCCACAGCCTGCCAGCCGCAGCCAGCAAGCCCACAGCCTTCCAGTAATTAAGGTAAGAGGAGCATACTTGGCCTAGGTATGAGCAAGCTATGTTGTGTTGCTATATTGTAAATAGGAACCAGAGTGTTGGAGAGACCCCCCTCCAGGCCCCCATTAGACTCCATTGTAGTCTCTAATGGGGCCTGGAGTAGATTCTTTCTAACACTCTCTAAAGGACACTGAGATAGCCTCTGTTAGAAAGACCTCCCCTCCATGGCCCATTAGCCCTCAATTGTAGTCTCTACTGGGGCCTGGAGGTGACTGTTTCAGAGGCTATCTGATGGACGCTGAGATGGCCTCTGTTAGAAAGACCCCCTTCCAAGCCTATTAGACTCCATTGTAGTCTCTAATGGGGCCTGGAGGGGATTCTTTCTAACACACTTTCTAAAGGACACTGAGAGAGCCTCTGCTAGAAAGACCCCCTTCCGGGGCGTGGCCTGGCTACGGATGGAGTAAGACACACTTCACCCGAGCTCCTAGGCCTCAACCTGCCAAGCCCTTAAAAATAGCGTCCGATAACAGCTAGAAACACCGCAAATGGGGAAAACAAAGCGCCTGGCGAACACTGGTCAGCCTGGCACGACCCCAGCAAGACACCCGCCGGGTCCCATGGACGGATTCCTGTCGACGCCGCATGGCCCGCGCGGCACCGACGACACGGACTTGCCCGCACCCGTTTCGCCGGGATCCAGCCTCGCGGACTCGCATAGAGAATCACCCACGGCGCACTCCCTCTCCCAAATAGCGGCTGATATCGCATCAATCTCGGCAAGTATGCTGACGAGAAAGGATAAAACTGACCTGGTGGCCGAAATGCGCTCCATGATAAGGGAAGAGATAGCGGCAGTGCGGACAGATCTCACCACGCTGGAGCATCGTGTGGACGGCCTAGAAGCGGATCGCCTGCAGGCAGACCAACACCAACAAGCCACGGACCTGGTGACCACGAGGCAAGGTAACATTCTCCTTGACCTCCGCCGACAGATTGAGGACCTCGATAACCGAGGCCGATGCAATAATATCAGGGTCCGGGGCCTACCTGAGGCTGATGGTGAATCGCCACAAGAGCTGCTGTCGAGCCTGTTCGCACACCTCCTCGGAGATAACGCCCCGAGTGATCTCGGCATTGAAAGGGCGCATAGGGCCCTACGATCCCCGAGGCGAGATGGCCTCCCCAGAGACATAATCTGCGCGCTGGCCTCCTTCCAGCTGAAGGAAACCATCATGCTAAAGGCCAGAACTCAACAAAGAATACATTTCATGGACGCCCAGATCTCTTTGTATTAGGATCTTTCCACAATTACACTTGATGCCCGCAGGGCCCTAAGGCCACTCACGCGCATGCTGCAGGAAAGACGGCTCCCTTACAAATGGGGGTTCCCTTTCAGCCTTCAAGCCAAGGTGAACAACGTCTGGCACATCATCAGATGGCCGAATGATGTGCCCCGTTTCCTCAGAGCTGCCAGCCTACCCGCAATCCCGGTCCCAAACTGGATCCTAGAGGGCCCCCCCGGCCCGGGCGACGGGCCCCACTGAGGCCGCGCATAACATCCACGCAGCACCAGGGCCGCAGAGACGCAGAGGCGGCCCGGAAGGCCCAGAGGAGTAGCCGATATGGAATTGACGCACCTAAGGTAGTGACACGCTTCACAGACCCAGCACACTCCCATGTAGCACGAGGCTCCAACAGAGACACCGCTTCCATGGGCGCAACGTGCAGTTCATTACACTGGCAAGCGGTATGTACTTAAAGTTGATGATGAAGGGGGCAGCGTAGTATGGGGGGCATCCGCTGGGTACTAGTAGGTTGGGTGGGAGCGGAGGGGGGACCCACTAGAGTGAATGTCAGCCCGGGTAACGATCCACGCAGGGGATGACCACGCCATGGGGATCCGCTAGGTTGGGAGGAGGGGATGAGCAGTGGGACATGGACACTCAGTAGAGCCCGGCGGAAGGCTTAATATCATGGGCCCCCATACTGTGGCCCTCTTGGACGCACCGCTGTAAACTGTCAGATGACTTAAACACTGGACTTAGGGGCCTCACGTATCCTATGGGGAGAGTGGGAGTGTGGGGGGATGGGGAGCGGGGTGGGCCGAGTGGGAGATAGAGGGAATTGTACATAGTTTGTTATCCAATTGATAAACGCACTGTTCATGGTTTGTTACAACACACATTTCTACACAGTATGGAGAAGTAGAAGACCACTTGCGGGCCTACTCTGCCCGCCCCCGCCGCTGTACGGTCACGGAGCGGTTGAGGTGACCGGAGTCCCCCCGGAAAGTTGGTCCATCTTTATGTTTCATTGCTGAAGTATTTTGTACATGTAGGTGGCTACTGGGGGGTTTCGGACGCTAAACAAGGTGTTCCCATGTGACCTTACAACCTGCCTGATTATTTCACGTTTGATATTTTTATGTTATTTGTGTGCGGTGTATATATCTCTATGCCAACAGGGGCTGACTTGTTCACTTGCTCCCCCACAAATGCACCACGATCCGCCCACACGAGACTTCCCACCACGAAGGGCACCTGAATCACATACACCCCATGATACCCACACGTCAGGGCCGGGGGGGTCTCGGGAGACCCTCACTCGCAGACAGCCGCGGCAAGAACAACAGCACATCCCGGGGACAACCCCTAGGTACACCCCGGGGTCCTAGATATGCATGCACCTCGCTTGCGCCAGCCGCCAACCCTCATGGAAGCACCCCCTCTTGAAAAATGACAGACCTCCTACTTTTGCACTATATGGGCCAGGGGAGAGGGAGGTGGTCCAGAAACACGCAATCGGAACCATGTCCGAACAGACGGAGGGCATTAGAATCACCTAGGATAGACCCACATACTCGCGACGCACACGCATTGCCAGGCGGGCTGGGCCCTATGGGTACACACAATAGAAGGTGACGTTGCAGAACTAGCCAGATATAGCGCAACACAGGGATTTGAGTGAGGCAGACGAGACTGAGCTGTATACACGGGACCCTGGTTAAGAGGGAGGAGGAACAGAGACACGGAGTCCAGACGTAATCTCAGGCCACTCAAGCCAGCGCGGGATTGAGGGTCACAGGGGGCCAGTGAACGCCTGATAGATATGTATACCCTTAGCGGGAACCCCAGAGCAAACACAAAACTTACTTACAGCACCCCTTGCAGGTTGGGTGCCGACGGAGGGGATAGAAGACACACCACAAACCACCCGAACGGTCTCACACACACGGTAGTTCCACAGACCCTCACTGTGACAGACCCCCACTGTACATAATATCGGTTCATAGGGACAAGCAGGAGACGCAACCCTTGAACGACAACTCCCGGTACAGGGTCATAGTTGCACCATACCCCACCCATTCCCACACTTAAGACTCCGGACAGACAATACCTTTGACCTAGACGACTGCTTACGTCTGCTTCCCCACCCCACCTGTCTCCCACCCTCCTCTTCTTTCCTTCCCCTTCTACTTGACTTCCCCCACTGGAGCCGCGGCGGATAGTGACCCCCTCCCCCCCGGAGATGCAGTCAGGCAGGAAGGGTTTTGCCCCTGCGCGACTGACATATTGGTCCAACAATGTCAGGGGCCTCAACATCCCGGAACAACGATCCCTGCTGATGAGGAGACTGTGGGCCGCAAGAGCTTCAGTAGCGTTTCTGCAGGAGACACATTTTAGGAGCAGAGACGCACCGAAACTCGAAAACAGACGCTTTCCAGTGGGTTACTACGCAAACCACCCAGTGGCCAAGAAGGCAGGAGTGGCGATACTATTCGTGAATACGACGCAGTTCCAGAGCAAGGCGACACAGGCAGACCCGAATGGACGCTACCTATTCCTCAAGGGCACCATAGCGGACCACACTTATACCTTCGCCTGCCTGTACAGCCCCAATAGAAAACAACACACTTTTATTTGCCGGACCTTGGCCAAACTGGAAAAGTTCAGGGAAGGCCTACTGGTAGTAGCGGGTGATCTGAACCTACCACTCGACCCCCGACTGGACACCTCCAGGGGCCACAGCACAATACCCGCACACTGCCTTCGGGCGACGCTACGGTCCTTACACAAGCTAGGACTGGTGGACAGCTGGAGGGCAAGCCATCCTGAGGGAAGGGACTACACCTGTTACTCTGCTGTCCACGCACATTACAGCCGAATAGATTATATATTCATCGCGCAGGAATATCTGACTCTACTACAGGGGGCCGAGATAGGAACGATGGAGCAATCCGATCACGCTCCAACATTAGCGCACACCAGCTCCCCGCTTTTCAAACCTAAAGAACATCAGTGGAAACTCAACGAGACACTCCTGGATGACCCCGAACTCATTACCATGACGACACACACATTGACCCAATACTTCACAACGAATGACACCCCGGACATGGCACCACTTACGCTATGGGAGGCGCATAAGTGTGTCATAAGGGGGCATCTCATAGCGATCAGCACCAAACGCAAGAAAGACAGGGTAGCACGCACGATCTATCTGAATGGACGCATAGCCGAACTCGAACAAGAACATAAGCGCACACTAGATGAGGAGACTTATCTTCGTCTAACTGAGGCCCGTAGAGAACTCCGAACCATACTCTCTCAGGGAATTCTACACACTGCGCGAAAAACAACCAGGTTCTTCTACGAGCACTCCAATAAATGTGGCAGATTGCTCGCAAAAATGCTTCAGGAAAAACGAAGGACGCAGCACATCCATAAGATCTGCCCACAGGGACGAACAGTCACACATCTCCCCGAGGGCATCCTGAATGCGTTTCATGAATACTACACGGCACTATATGGCCAAACACCAACCCGGTCTGATGCGGCATCCCAACACCACCGGGAACGAATCAACGCATATCTAGGCAACCACGTTGCTGGCAAGCTCACACCGGAACAAGAATCCGAACTGGAACAACCCTTAATGATCGAGGAGCTAGCCGGAGCACTGAAAGTAACAAAGCCTCATAGGGCGCCTGGCCCGGACGGCCTGCCCGTCTCGTACCTGCGCACCTTCAAGGAGATTCTATTACCAAGACTTCTGGAGGGATTCAACTCAATACGAACAGGCGGTCAGTTCCCAGCGGACACGCTGAGGGCGACGGTCACAATCATCCCGAAAGAAGGCAAAGACCCCACTAACTGTGCCAGCTATAGACCTATATCGTTACTAAATACCGATCTGAAAATTTTTGCTAAAGCTCTTGCGCTCAGGGTAGCATGGATACTACCCAACCTGATACACCCCGATCAGCTCGGCTTTATACCTGGAAGAGAGGCTAGGGACAACACAATTCGGGCCCTTAACGTGATCCACGCGGCGACGGCTAACAAACGCGAACTGGTAATTCTATCCACGGACGCCGAAAAGGCGTTTGACCGTGTGGATTGGACTTCCTCACTGAAACCTTACGACACATGGGATTCGGACCTTACCTACGAACCTGGGTGGCGGCACTGTACACGATACCAACGGCACGTATAAGAGTTAATGGTGCACTTACCGCACCGTTCAACATACGCAACGGTACACGGCAGGGCTGTCCCCTGTCCCCCCTCCTGTTTGCCCTCACTCTGGAGCCCTTTCTGGAGGCGGTCAGACGAGACGGGGGCATCACGGGGTTCCGCCTGGGCCGAGCAGAGCACCGGGTGGCGGCATATGCAGACGATATGCTCTTCTTCTTAGACACACCCCGAATCTCAGTCCCAAACCTCCTGACTGCGTTCAAAGAGTACAAAACGGTATCCAACCTCACGCTCAACTTGGATAAGTCAGAAGCTATGCCGTTGGCCCAGGGACCCGCCATGATACAACACCTTCAAACGCATTTTCCATTCAAGATCTGCGCAACGAAAATACGATACCTGGGAATCTGGCTACCACGAGAGCTGGCACACACATACTAATTGAACTTTACGCCCCTCCTCACGACCCTGCAACAAGATCTTAAAAAGTGGACGACACAGTATATCTCTTGGTTCGGGCGGATTAACGCAATAAAGATGAACGTAATGCCCCGAATTCTGTATTTATTTCAAACGCTGCCTACAACCATCCCACGTTTGTTCTTTCAGACGGTAGCAGCAAGCATACAGCGCTCCGTAGGGCAGTCTTGGAAAGACCAAAGAACGCAGGAGGAACGGGATTACCATCAGTACTCGCATACTACCAGGCGACCCACTTACACCGACTAGTAGACTGGCATGCCAACCCGAACTCCAAGCTATGGGTGGAAATGGAGACGCACCAGGCACAGGGAAAGATCCCCGCCCTGCTGTGGCTAGGAGGAACCTCACCTGGTGACATGCATACAGGAAACCCGATGATCGACTCCACACTAAGGGTCTGGTGCAAGATCAGATACGCCAACCAACTTACCACTTCGCCCAACCCCCTTACTCCTATAACCAACAACCCAAGACTAGCGGGGGGACTTAAACCCGCAGCCCTACGGAACTTCCAGGCTACAGACTGGACATACCTCCGCCAATGGTGCACCAACTCGAACCTCAAAACATTAGCAGACCTACTACCGGACACCATACCGACACGACTAGACGAGTACCACTACCATACGCTGAGAACCTATTACAACACCTTAGCCGGTAAAGACCACATACACCGAGCTGTGCTCCCACTAGAACAACTATGCACAGAGAGACGGCACCTCACACATGGTGTATCAACACTGTACGCCATACTCCAACACAATGGAGATAGTAAACCGGTGGGCTTCACTGGGCGGTGGGAAAAGGAGACGGGAACAGTGCTCACAGATTCCGATTGGGACAAAATCTTCCAGCTGACGCATAGGGGGAACATTAGCTCCAAATACCAGGAATGCAATTATAAAATTTTGACGTACTGGTACAGGACCCCAGACATACTTCGACATATACACGAATCAATACCAGGTGAATGTTGGAGGTGCGGCACTGAGACGGGCACGGGGCTCCACATATGGTGGTCATGCTCACTTATCACGCATACTGGCGGTTGATACACCAAACGATTAGAGAAATTACTGATGCGGATCTCCCATTTCAACCCCTGCCGATGCTGCTTAACCACACGCAGGAGCCACTAACGAAATACAAGAAGGGACTGACCATTCACCTGCTCACGGCCGCGAAAACACTTATACCAACACACTGGAAAAGCACAACGGTACCCACCTTCCAACAATGGGTCGACAGGGTGGAGCACATATACAACATGGAAATGATGACGGCATCCCTACAAAGTCGGTCAGAAAAATGCGCCCTGACCTGGTTCCCGTGGATGGACTTCATGGCCAAGAGGATTGCACGAGCCAGAGCGCAGGGGGGGGTGCCGCGTCCGCCGGAGGCTCTGCTCCTAACCCCACACCCCTCTACCCCACCGCACAAGACAGTCGACAACCTTAGACTAATCAGGGGACGGGACGGCAGACCATTGAGATAGAAACGCAACGACCAAAGCCCCTAAGATACCTGGTTAGAGACTAGGGTGCCGGAAACCACGGACTTTATGTGACAGAGACAAACCCATACTACCCCAACACAGGTACCTAGTCTAAACGCAAAAACACACCCCGACATCAGGGACACACGTTACAGGGACGCGCCCGACACTTCACTAGAATGCAGGGCGAGTAGGAAGATACAAATGCCGCTTCAGACACTCGGGCCAAGATCTAGACAGTGAGAGCACCGGGACTACCAGAGAACGAGTCTTGACAGAGAACAACTGTTTTCCTCCCAGGGAGCCTAGACCTACATCAGCCAAGCTTGCACACAACCACAACAGACTATTGTGAGACACAGGTGGGAGGAAGGGACCTGGGAGGGAACAACGTTTAGACGAGGATAACCACGACTATATAAAATACGCAGCCATTGACTTAGATACCAGTCCTGGTGATAACTTGGAGACACACGATATCTTAGCAACATGACCCGGCATGACACGCGAGACCACGGTAGCCGCAAAACTACAGCCAAATGCAACTAGTAACACACGCACACACTGCCCAGGAAAACGACACAGGCATATAAGAAGGACCCCAAACACATGCCGCCTGGCATCCTCAGTGACACAGGTCAAGAGGGCCAGCGCACACTTGTGGAACCTATAACACGAACCCCAACTGATAGGTCCAGGCTGGGAACTAGCCTGATACGATCACGAGAAGCGACTTCACTCCTGAGGGCTATTTAGGTACATGCTCCTTTCTTGCCACTCCCAGTTAGTAAAGACAGGCCACTGCACGTACATCCTTACCACATTTCATCGAAGCCATGCCCTGAACGACATAAGATCGTACGGGAGTCTGCGACAATAGGTACATAGTCCGCAAACAACCCGATGCAAACCAAGTTGGTTGACCACAACAAATCTTACACCTTAGAATTGAATTGCACCCGCAGTTATTTATCTGCTCATACAGTACGCCAGAGGCAATAGCTGTACGGAGTTATATAAGAATACAAGACAGCAATAGATATGCCACTCGAAGGTCAACACGAAAATAGACATCCCGGCTGTGACCTGACGGAGGGGCATTCGTACATGTCTATACTAATGCACTGGCCCACTATATAATTACTTTTATGCCGTCTGACGATAACTTGACGTATCTCAATGTTGAAGGTCTCTCACTATTGTTTCAATTGCCCTGAAAATTAATATTTGTTTGCTGACGTACAATGTGTAACACTGCAACACAGTTCCTCGAATAATGTTATGCGCTTTTTTCCTGTTATCTCACATATATGTAATACCCGAAACTGAAAATAAAATGAAATAAAGATTGTCAAAAAAAAAAGAAAGACCCCCTTCCAAGCCCATTAGCCCTCAATTGTAGTCTCTACTGGGGCCTCGAGGGGATTATTGCACTTTTGTTCCTTGTGTCTAAAGATTGTGTAGGGTGTGGCTGGAGGTGGGACAAGGGTGGGGCTTGCTGCGGAGCCTGGGTTGGGCCTGTAAGGGGGCCCTTGATTTATTTTGCCCATGGGCCCTGAGGGTTCTCAGTCCGCCCCTGCATGTATGACCTCATGTTCTATGTATAGTACTGTTTATGAATAGATTTCCAAACAAAACAGATTTAAATTGGTTAGTCTTTCATTAGTAAAATCTTCCATCCCACTTATTAAAGGACCATATAGGCACCCAGACCACTTCAGCTCAATGAAGTGGTCTGGGTGCCAGGTCCCCCTAGTTTTAACCCTGCAGCTGAAAACATAGCAGTTTCAGAGAAACTGCTTTGTTTACATTGCAGGGTTAATCCAGCCTCTAGTGGCTGTCTCCCTGACAGCCACTAGAGGCGCTTCCGCGATTCTCAGTGAGAAAATCGCATTGAACTCACGCAGCGTGAGTTCAGATCCCCATGGGAAAGCATTGAGTAATGCTTCCCTATATGCAGTTTGAGTGCCTGTGCGGCTCTGGACGTGCATGCGCATTCGGCTCCACTCGGGAGCTGATATCGGCAGGGGGAGGAGAGGTCACCAGTGCCAAGGGCCTGGCACTGGATTAAGGTAAGTGGCTTAAGGGGTTTTAAAACCTTTAGCCCAGTGAGAGGAAGGAAACAAAGGAAGGGGGACATAATAACCCTGTTTGTTTTCCTGGCACTATAGTGCTCCTTTAATTTTGCACTTTTTCTAGTGTCATAGTATATTTTTTAGAGCAGTTGCCCAAAACTGCACATGATATTCAAGGTGTGGTCTTACCATTTATTATATTAAATTATATAGACTATATATATAATATATAATGTATATAATTTAATATATATTACATTTAGATAATTAATGCCCCTATTAAACATAAATACCTTACTGGCCTTAGCAACTGCTGATTGACATTGCACATTGTTGCCTAGTTTGTTGTCTAACAATTGCTAAACACTTATCATGTGTTGTTTTCCTTAACTCACCACCTTTTAGGGTGTATATTGGTTGTGCATTATTTACCCCTATTACATATCTACATTAAATTGCCATTTGACTGCCCAGCCCCTTAAACTATCTGAAGCAAAGTAACATCCTGCTCATACTGCATTACCTCTCCTACTTTTGTGTCATCTACAAACACTGCAGTTTTACGTAGGGCAATCACAGCAGCAGGGAAGTTAAAAAGTGAAATTTAAAAAAAAATCACCATGCATTATTTGAAAATATATTTAAGTTTAATTAAATGTAATCAACTTTTAAAAAATGAGATGCGAAAATTAGATGACAGTTGCCATTATGATTTTGCAAAGGTCTTCGCGTTCAACATTATCATGCACAGCATTGTGCTGAACTTGTCTATTGCTTCTCTGTGAGAAGCATTGAACTTACTGCTTCTCAATGAGAACCACTTGATTGGTAGAGAGCCGGCACTGCTGCACATGTGCTGTGGGCCCCCAATGCTTCTCATTGGTCCTGGATCAGCAATCCTGATTACATCATTGCACGCAAATCGTGCTGCTGTGAGGACAATGTCTCAGTACTGGATTGCAGTTGTATGGCTCTTTAATAAAGGGCCCTACAGAGTCCTAAAACTAAATAAGGCAACAATAACAATAAGGCCATTTTGGTTTATCCTTCCAAACATTATATTTGTACTACTGTACTAAAAAAGTTCAAGATGTTAAGATAGCACAATGTCTGGATATGTTTAGGGATATATGTCAATCTCTTCTGCCATTTTCAGTGTAATAGTGCTCCCTTTCAAAATGATTAGACAAATGATGCACATGACACTGTGTTATAGGACATTTCTTAGTGTCATCAAGATTTCATTTTTCTAAATATTTTCCATGTAGTTATTAAATCGTTTATACCTTTGACCTTGGCTGCTATGCGTCTCTATCCATTAATGCCTATAACCTTGTCTATTACACTTCTGTGTTCATACATAATGTACCTATCTGTGATACTGCAATTCAAAGGCATATTGTATCTCTGTACATTTATATTTATTTCTCTGGGGAAAAAAAATGTCTGAATCTAAACCTTCCTGCATCTAACCCTACTAAATAACACATAAATGTAAAAAACTAATATATTTATTTTGTAACTTTGTGCGTTCCTTTATGCAAAATGTTTTAAATGTAAGTTTTATTTAAAAAAAAATGTATTTGAGCTTTGTCTTAAGAGCTCTATATATAATGTATATTGAAATATTCAAATTTTAAATCATAACCAAAAACAAAACAAAACCCAAACACTTATAGTTACACAGCTGACAATAGTTTCTCTTCTTTTTATAATAATATGTTTTACCTATCATTTTTGTAAAGTCACATAAGACTGTTTCTCTACTCTACATTTTAGCTAAAGTATGACCCACCTTCAGCTTAATCCATCTGACTAGATGTCCAAGATATTTAACCCCTTAAGGACACATGCCATGTGTGACATGTCATGATTCCCTTTTATTCCAGAAGTTTGGTCCTTAAGGGGTTAAACCAAATTTTAAATGGAAAAGTTACACCTTAGGCGATAAACCCCATAACATTTTATTGAATTGGTAGCTTGATACATTTTCCTTGTATGCAATTGCAGTTTTTTTTCCCCCTCTACTCATCTCACATGGCATGAATGCTAAATTGGAAATATCCTGATAAATACAGTAAAACTATTAGGGAACACACGTTTTTGCCCTGCAGTTAAAAGCATGCATAAATTAACACTTCAATTCCATTTGCAGGCCTAATGCTCTGAAAAGACAGTGACAGGCAGCGGAATCTGCTTGCTACTGTTGTTTTTCTTATGCAGTAAAATGAAGGAGTTTGAACAGGCATTTTCTCGCCTTCAAACATAGGCTGAGGCTTCTGCTGTAGAGAATGGAGCAGTTCAGCTTTAAGGACCTGTATAAGACATTAGCCTCACGTTGCATGGGTGACGTCATTGGTTCTTGGCTCAAGCTCTGTGTATTCTGTATCTAGTTCCAACCAAAGCTGCAGGCTGGCTGTGGGAAGGAGGGTTACATTACCAATTCCAGGTGAACTGAAAAATGCAAAATGCTTCTCGCTATCTGCATGTATATTGTTTGCAATATAGCTGTGCTGTTCTCTAAAATCCACAGAGATTCATCATTTAGCCTCTTCTATAAATATATATATTTTTTATTCTAAGGGTTTGCATTGTGGTTGGGTAAATCTACCCCCTTCACTCTGCCTGATAGAAGAATTGCATGCATGCATTAAAAAAAAAAATATATATATATATATATATAAACACGTTGGCCCAGTGGGGCAACCTGATTTAGCAAGGTGTTAGCCATTCCAGGCATGTGTACGTTGCATTTATTTCAGTGTCACTAAGCAAAGCATTATGAAAGCACAAGATAAGCTGTATTCTCTTCTGCCTCTGTATGATCTGATCTTGGATGTATTGCCGCTGAAAAGCGGATAAAAATCGGAGATAGGATCTTGGATTATTTGGCAGTCTGAAAATCTAAAATCTTAAATCTTTTAAATAAGGCTTGGCAAATAGACAGCAAGCCCTTTGGAATTGATCCTGCTGTAGTGATACAGCTATTTGTGTGTCTGTGTGATGTTTTATTAAAACGCAGGCAAATATCTGCTGCTCTCCATGGTATTGAATTATCCATTCTGTTCTGCTCTTCCTGTACATCCTCAGCCTAAGCTCTGCTCTCCATGGTGCTGAAATATCGGTTGTGCTCTGCACTGTGTTGAATTCTGCTCTCACCTCTCCACGTTCCTTAGTAGTCTGCTGCCTGGATGCTGTATTGCCTGATTGTCTCTCCTGATCCTCAATGCTCTCTGAGTACTTTGTCTGGTCTATCAATGAATGCTCTGCATTGCTACCTAGTACTGAATTATATGTACTGAATACTGGACATACTAGGTACTCAATGTTATGTGTGTTCTCCTGATAGATCATGCCCGTGTATAAGCCTCTCTTGCTACACAGAGTACAGAATTCTCTATATGTTGATCTTATCATTGAATGTTCTGTGCTGATACCCACATTAGTGAATGCTATGTTTACCTACCCTGGTACTAAATGCTCTGTTCTGCCCTACTGTGTGCTGATTTTTATGTGTCTCTCCTGATACTCAGTGTTCTGTGTTGCTACCCACATACAGAATTCTCTCTGCTTCTATCCAGGTTACTGAATTCTCTCCTCTCTCTTTGTCTCTTCTCCTTACTTTCCATTTCAGGGGGAGAGCAGCGACAGCACAGAGAATGACACACAGAAATGTGAGTGATTTTTCCCCTCTAAGTGAAGAAATCTTTCAGCTGCCTTTTATTTTCTGGTGACAGGAATGACAGCAAATACCCAGATCAGTGAATGGAAGAAGTGGATGGAGGCTGAAGGTATAATGTACGTGTTTTGAAACAAAGAAACAGTATTCATACCCACGGGAAGCACGATTGCTGCCAGAGACACCACAGGGAAGCTGTATTTCTCAGCTAAGGATGATCTAGCCTTATGCAGGAAAAGCATACAATGAACACTGCCGGGAGGTAAGTGCTTGCTCTCTAGCATGATATTTTTGAATACAAGATGCAGAACAGAGGGTCCTTGTCAAGCAGATCACTAGACATCTTATATTCTACCATTATTTAAACCAGGATTGAAAGCTCACCCCTTTCTTCTTCAGAACCAGACTGTGTTGTGTTTGCAGGAAACCCACTGCTTCCAGTCTACTGTACCCACTAGACTGAGATGATTTATGGTGGGATAGTATGACTCTGTTCCTTGATCCAGTCCTTAAACAAGGCACTTAAATTTGGAGGTCACTTGGTAGGCTGGGGTAATTTGACATCACAGATTAGTGATTCAGCCTTCCTTGGCTTGTCCATTCGTAGATCTGTTACAAACCAATGACTTACCTGCTCTTGCCAAAATTGAGAACTTCTAATTACTATGCCTGCCTCGAATTCTCTGCATGTGAACCTCAATATCTGAATGTGGTGCTTGGCTCTTAGAGAAGAGTCCATAGTTCCTGCCTGGTCTCTTGCAGAAATACTACCCATTGAGAAGATGCTGATGGCACTGTGAGAGAGAGCATGGCTGCTGGAAGATTATTGCTGTATGCTGGCCTCTCTCTAGCTCTCTGTGCTCTGGGAATGCTAGCTGTGGCTATCTGTTCTGACCACTGGTATGAGACAGATGCCAGGAGGCACAGAGAAAGGTGCAAAGGATTCACCAACAGAAGAATTGACCCTGGCTTCATCTATAATTCAAACAATAACCTGCCTCTGAGAGCTAGCAGGTCAAAGCTGGACCGCTGGGAGGGAAAGCTACTTCTAGCCAGAAATAGGCGCCAGCTATTTGCCATGAGTGCTGCGGATGAGTGCAATAAACAGTACAACTCCACAAATATGGGCCTGTGGAGGAAATGTCATCGGCTTGGATTCGACCAAGATGTTGAAGATATTATTGCCAAAGGTAACGATTTTTATTCTTTGTTTCTCTGATTGCAATACCTTGCATTATCTGTGTTCTATCATGTAAACATATTGCACAGCTTAGAGGATGTTGCTCGGTGACTGTATAAAAATGCTTTTTCTTAGCCAAAAATTTCATTGGAAACACCACACGATTTGTTGATGACATGCAAAGAATATATTGCACTTTGTAATGGATTCATATAATATGTAATCTAATTATACCTTTCACGACTTTATTAAGAAGTTCTGTCCAGTATGTTTTTATAATCAATGATATAGAATAAACTAATAGCCGTATTCATATATCATTTGGTTATGTTAGCTTTGGATGTAGACTATGTTTTATCCGTTTACCAAAGAAATTAAGGGCTGAAGTGTTTGCGCACTTTACAATGACCTGGATATTCATCTAATTGTCAGTAATTGGTTAAATAAGTAGAGAACCCATTAACAAATACAATTACAGAATTACACACAGAAACCTAGAAAAAAAAGGCTTGATGTTATGCGTAAAGTGTTGCCATTCTTTTTCTCATTCCAATATGCTTGCCAAATCTGCATCCATGATATCTAATCCAAGCCTTGTCAAGGTTTAAGCACTATCCCTCATCAGTCATGCCATGTTTATTGGGTATAGTAGGCGAAATGGCTGTTAGAAAAAAATCTACACCCTACTACGAATTAACCTCTTCTTGACAGACCCATCAGCCATACATTGATTTTCCGACCTTCAGCCTAGAAAGTAGTTGACTGATAAAATGTAAGTGCTATTGAAGCTCATCCTTAGTGCCCTCTACATTGTGTTTGTGGTGTCCTTAATGTAATTCTCGCTTCCTGTTTCTGGGGTGTGAAGACATATATATGTATGACTCTTTATCCAACCAATTGGCTTCGAATGGGCTCTTATACGTAATGTGTATTGACATAGAGTATAAATGGAAATCTCAGATGGGTTGGGAAGTATTCCATCCCAGTGTTATCAATCTTGCTCCATTTCAATCACATGATTGAACACTTAACAAACAACAACAAGAACATGTTTTCTTGCCTAGAAGCATGTCATCATTCCCATATTGCTGTTGAATTAAGTCATATGTTGTGCAAGAAATATAGCTAAAAAAAAAAAAAAAAAAAAAGATTTCAACACAACCAGTATACAAATGATTTCAGTCCTATTATTTAGGAAATTAGGGTGTTTGCCAAATTGGTACAATGTAGTATTTTCTTGGTATTCAGATTGTGACAAGTAACACCATTTATATTCAGTTCTGTCATCATCTTATTTATTTGTTTAAAGACAGATCTTTGTAAAAAGCAATACTGGAGACATCAAAGCCACTTTTTAGCATAAGATAAAAACAGGTAAAAAAAACAACAACTATATTATCACTAATATTTGTTGTGGGAATATAATCTCCCATTACTGTGAAGCAATTTGATTACAAAGAGAATGTAAGCTAATGAAGATGATTAATATTTATATTAAAAACTGAGACTTTTGAGTCATTTATGCACGTTCAATCCTCCATCTGTTATCCGACATGACTATCAACACTACCATCCAACCACTTCCTGGCTCATTTCGGGTTTGTAGGAGCCACACCCTTGCTCTAGAGTAAAAATGAATCCAGACATTGTCACTATTCTCATTTCTTTTTCATACTCTTCCTAAATGTTCATTTTGGTTTTATTCAATCCATATGTGTTTATTGAAGTCTGATTTTAGATTTCATTGGAAAACCTGGGAGACAGGCTTTATATATGTGTAAACATTTCTGTACAATTATCTACCAAATTACTCCAGACAATTTTCAAGTCTAGATCACTAGAGCACTAACACGGTTTCCATTGTGTATCTTGTTGATAGCCTGTCATATGATATCCTTCCTTCCTCTCATCTCTTTCTGCTGTGTTATTTGGGTGTTTTTTTCTCTAAGTTCTATGATGTAATGCACCAGACAGCCCTTCCCCACAACTGTTGGAAGCTAAAGCCTTTTTTTAGGATTATTTCGGAAAACAATTGAAAGTTCTTGTTGGATAGAAATGTTCCAGGCAAAGGGTCATGACATCTCTAATGGCAAATACTCGCTAATGAGTTTTTTTATCCAAAGCTCAAATTCACCTAGTTATCAGATTATCTTTATAACAATCAGTGACAAAATAATTCTTAACATACCAGCCTTTAAACATCTTATATTGAAATGGGATGCCTCAGTCATTAAATGACAATACGGCTTTATAGATCTGCAAATGCAAAATAAACATGCATCCAATAATAGCACATAGACCATAGGGAGCAGATTGTGATCATTATTAAGTTATAATTATTTCCCTTAAGAGGTAACCAACTACACAATATAACCACTGACTTAAACAGTTTAAGAGAACATTTAAAAAAATATATAATTTAGTTGCTAAAACAAATTGCAACATTGGTGACAAATGGATTAATTTATAGTTGGATGTTTTTTAAAAAAAATAAAAAAATATATATATATATATATACATTTTTCATCATAGCTATTTCCAAGTATGCAGCATCCAAAAATCAGTTAAAAAAAGAAGTTCATAAGGCACCTCTCCTTGATTCATTGATTTCCTTTCTTCCAGTATATGAATTCAACACATTGCAGGACATCCCTATTAATTTACTGTGCCACTGATATGGTAAATTGATATGTATCCAGGAAAATGTGGTGGGCTTAGCACCTTGAGACAGAAAAGGTGCAGATGTCTTCCTGGAGATTATTTGTTTAAATCAAAGGGTTATTCCAAGTACCATTAACAATTCAGTGATTTGACGTGGTCATAGTGCCTGAAGTCTGTATGTGCAGCATTTTGCTTGGAAATATTAACCCCTTAGTTGCTGAAGTTATAACTCCACATCCAGCAGCATGACTGGGGTGTAATCAGTTCCAGATGGGCTAATACCAATCCTGTGCACAGAATGTCAGTCATTGTCTGAGAGCAGTCAGCTAATGCTCTCATCCAATGTATGGTGATGGACGAGATGGTCATTGCTTTCCCATCACCAGGGAGCATCGGAGCCCAGCAGTGATTTAGGTAAGGGGGCAAACCTTTGCTAAATGGTTTGCCTCATTACTAGAGAGGGGGGCCCAGAGTACTGTTGGCATTATAACCACTGTAGAGGGCTGGAGTGGTTATGATGGTTGGAGTAACCCGTCCATATATAATATCTTAATAGAAAAAAAAAACACACCACTGGCATAGGGATGTTTGGCTGCTTTCACTTGTGATGGGATTTTTGCATCTGTATTGACCATGCAACTTTTTATACTAAAAATATTTTAACTAGTGAAGTGAATTCCCACCCACTAGGCATTTTCATTGTCATTCATTTTTTTGTTTGGTTAAAAAACTGTTGTGGACAAAGAAAATTCCTTTCTATTTTTTCACATTGGCTGTAGGAAATCAGTTGATCATTTGATCATTAAGAACTTTCCTTCAGAGGGAAAAAGTTTGCTGAGTTATTCACCCTACCGGGAAATAATGGACTGCAAATTTCAAATTTTACTCCACACCAGCCTAATTTGAGATATACAATTCATTTACATTTTCATCTTGATTTTCATTTGCCAAATATTATAATTTTCTGGTTTTATGAATAACCCCTCAGTTTATAATACATCTTCAATCTGATAGCTGGAAATGAAACAAATATTGTCATATTTTTTAATACAATTAAAGTTGATTTCTTAATTATACAATGCTATCCTCTTCTAAACCCAAATAGGACACAATTATATATACAACTCAAGAGTAAAAACAAATATAGAGTATATTTCGATAATCTATCTTCCACACTCAAAAAGAGAAAGCACAGTTTAGGTAATAATACTCTTTCAGTCTGTTTTCAATTTCAACGATACTGCAGAGTTGAGCTTCTTTTTGAAAAAGAAAAGGCTCCAATCGCACCACCTCACGTCTATAAGTAGAAACTTCATGTGATATGAGAACACTCGTTACTATCTCAAGAATATGCACACTCTTAAATGGGGTCTTTCTATCTTCTACCCTGCTGTAATAAAAACAATAAAGACCCAAATTGGGCAGTACCTTAGTCCTCTGACCTCCACCAAATTCAACTCTGTGTCCAGGCTCTTATCTTATTCGGGGGACAAACACTTGTCCCACAATATCTGGTGTGATTAATAATCATTTTCCACTACGATCTTGTCTTCATTGAACAGGCATTGGTTACATTGTCTTTCTAACAGACTTCTTTATTAGTAAAGCTTACAATACGTAAACACAAATTAATAAGTAACCTCGGTCCTATGTAGGCTGAGTGCACAATCCATTGATCTCCTATCCACTGGGATACCGTCGGTGTTCCTTCGTTCTCAGCTCGCTCTGTCCATGTTGTTCACCTTGTAACTTACGCGTTTTGCCCTTCCTCTGGCCTTTCATAAAGTCTAGTGATGCCCTTACTTGAGAGGGATTAAACACCCTACTCTACTGGTCTCATTCTCTTTCAATGTATAATAACTTTCACACATGCTGCAATCATATAAACATTAAAAAGCATTCCATAACAGTTTCTAAACTAAAACATATATAGATGTTGCAATCACATTATCCCATTTCTCAATGTTCGGTTAATTATAGTAAATAATAATCCTCAATAAACTTTCACAGATTCTTTCAACATGAGCAACTCTGTAAATATCTCTTAAATGTTTCCATGTAAAAATAATACTAGATAATAAAAAATGGAGTGGACACATGTAGTTCTTTGCTTCTATTCAAACATCGGTGATGTACACTCAGAGGTCAGAAGTGTACCTTTGTTGTGTTAGTGTCTGGTGATAGATAATATTGTATTATAATGTATACATATTTAAGGGACACAACTTTAAATATAGGAAATGATAACTGTATACTAAAAGCATTATTACCTCATCAATGTAACTTGGATATGTATTTTAAAATTATATTCCACGACAGGCAATATTTCATATTTAAATTGCATTTGTTAATTTTAGAAGACTGTCGGAAGAAGTTTTCCAATTAACTCTCATTTCCTTTTTTGCTCAACACTTTACTACTGCTCAACGAATAGTCTTAAAAAATAAAGTGACTAACTTAAATTCACACTAAACAAAACAGCATATTTTGTACTCACTATAATTTCAAATGAAAAAACGTAATAATACTAAAATAACAGCGAGGGATATAGACACAAACAATATTAGATTCAGCACCTGCTAGATGTGGTAATATCTTACATTAATTTACATTATGTGCTTATGGATAGTTATAGCTAAACTTGGAACTACAATTGTTTGTTGCCAAATTGCAACTGAACAGCTGAAATTCAAAACAAACGTATGTAAATATGTATTGGAATTCTCAAAAACAGTAATATTTGGACAGAATTATCAAACTATCAATTTATTAATTTTATTTTATATGAATTTTTAAAAAATATTTCATTAAATCATTAATATTTTAACAGTTTGTCGCTACCTGCTTGCCAAATATTACAGATTTTCCTGCAAAAAGTAGGTGAATTAATTTAGCAAATTTGCTTTCTGCTCATTTTAATTAGAGTGAATCAAGTTGAAATTCAAAGTTTGATATATAATTCTGCTTTGCATTTTAAAGCAGATAATGGTTGGTCTTAGTAAATATGTTCTTGATTAATATCTCATATTTACCATGGTAAATATGAGAATTGCACATTTGTTTACAACTTGGTTACTTGAACTGAATGTTACTGATCCAGATGGCACTCAGACTTTGAAGAATAACTCTGAATGTGGACTATGTGTCATGTGATGCTATGTCATGTTTTCTTCATTGACATCTACTATGTCAAACTTGCCTATCATTGCCTTATGAAGTCACAATTGTTAAATGTGTATTTTACAATACCAGTTTCTGAGAGATCCCTTTCTTTTTCAGGTCAGAAACAGTACAGATCAATATGATGTAATTGCACTTGTTAAATCGTTTTAGCTTGATCAGTATTGCTTTTGAAGAAGAACACTTGAAATATTTTATTAAAACAAGAATTACGCCATAAATGGTCGATTTAAGCACCATATGCAGTTGAAAACACCATAACCACAACCATAAATATGCCAGTGGTCTGGCCCCTGCTTGTTTGTTGCAAATGGGGATGTTTCACTTCGACCTAAGCAATATCAATTTTATCATTATTCGGACACCTGTGATATGCTGAGCACCTCAGCTAGTACAGTCGTTATAAAGGTCTAATATTCTAGATGAGATAATGTACACATGTAAGTGGACTCTAATTGTGTGAATTTTTGTGTTTATTGGAAGTTGATCCATACCTGATATCTCTGAATATGCCTTCTTTAATGTTAATTTAGCCACAGACAAATCTCTGATTGATTCACCTCCTTTGATCTCCCAGTTTCCCATGTCTCACTCTATCTCAGAACCCCATTCCAAGCCTAACTTTAATCAGTCTAGTAATGCCTCGTACAATGCTAGCCCTTCCACTATGTTCAATCCATGACAGAGGTCCTTATTCTCATACTCTTGCATTCCATATCACATATTTTCATGCATATAATCCAGGAAGTATTCTAGATGCATGTGTTCTTTATCTTCCCCTCTCTGTACAGTAGGCCATTTTATACTCTCTCCCACTGTACCAGGTCCCATTCACTCCTTTTGTAGGAGTTCTCTATAAGGTTCCCTTACATATCCTTCATGCCAGTCCAGCAGTTTTCATTGCCCATTACATCCACACTCCCTTCATGATAGAACCCTTCTCAGTCCTATTTATTTACAGTATTTTACCCTACCTTCCTATCACAGCCCATTCTCTATCCCCTGTCCCAGATCTTAATCATCATCCTCTCCTCCCACTATACCACTTTCATTATGATTATCTCTCTGTGCCCACTAATCATCTCCTCCTTGTGCCATCCAGCTATCTATGCTCCTACTCTTCAATCCTCCTCCACCATTTTCTCCCTCCATGTTACTGCCATGGTTCTCATCTTCATAATCAAACATAAACACACTAGCAATGTGCATAGTAAAACAAGTTTTCTCATTTTATAATGACTTTGGGAGTTAAAAGACTTCAGTTCAGAACCACAGGTGCTGGCTATATCTTCCATAATGTTCCTTTTAAGGCACTAAGGGGAGCTGCCTTGTGTTAAGGGCAATTTACATTTTGTTTGTATTATCTGTTTGTTTGCTTATTGTTGTATTCATTCAGATGTTTAAACTGCTTTTAGTTTTAGCACTATTTATAACCAACCACACATTAAATTGTAAAAATGCCATAATGCCTCCAAGTTCTAGTAAAATAGTCAGTTAACTAGACTCAATTGTTCTGTTTTCCATGAGTCTAACGGTTACTTGTGATATAATGATTAAGTTACATTTGCATCTAAAATACACAGACTTCAATAGAAGGTGCCTAAAATGAATGTGAATATACGGCACACAGAGGTCCTGAAACTCCTTAACAAAAAAAAGTGTTGTGTTATTTTCACAGATGGAATTTTGCCAAAGTGCCTCGTTGATTAAATTGAGTGAATTCACTGCACACTCATGATAGAAATATTTAAATACATAAAGGGAATCAATACAGTAAAGGATGAGACTATATTTAGAAGAATAAAAACTACTACAACAAGAGGACATAGTCTTAAATTAGAGGGACAAAGGTGTAAAAATAATGCCAGGAAGTATTACTTTACTGAGAGGGCAGTGAATGAATGGAATAGCCTTCCAGCCGAAGTGGTAGAGGTTAACACAGTGAGGGAGTTTAAGCATGCGTGGGATAGGCAAAAGGCTATCCTAGACTTAAGATAAGGCCATCTCCTTTCCTTCTGTAATCTTCCCTGGAGAATTGTGGGAAATATAGTTCAACAATATCAGAAGGGTCATATTTGGAAAGCCATATGTTAAATTGAATATGCAGAGCAAATTGTTACTGTAGGAGGAAAAGTATTTAAAAAAAACAAAAAACCCACTGACAACATGTTATCAGTGTGAATTGAACTGTATAAACATAGAATAAGCCAGATATACAAAAACAATCTGAGAAATAAGTCATAAGTCTGAATTTCCTTTTCTTTATTTTTATATATATTTGCAAAAGTCCCAGACTCCCACACCTGTAGTTCTGACTCATACCAACCTCTGTCAGTGAATATATTGTAATATCATGTACTCATTTGCATTATATTGTGTTGGTACAATTTACATTCCTGCAATCAGTAAAGTGTAAAACAACACGCAAATGTGCGTCAATGTAGTTCACACGCAACAATCCTCTGAGCCATTGGCGGCGAATGCATTATATAATGTGTGAACAGACTGATTACTTCTGTAAACTGCACATTAAGCCACGCTGCTATGAGTTATTAGGTCATATACATTTTTAAACACTGCTGGATAAAGGATTATTTAAACATTTGTGCCTGCGGGGCTGCTTTAGTAATATCTGGAAGGTTATATTTTAACCTAAAGTATAAATGTCTCCATTGCAAATTGTGTCTTATTTAGTGTAAATGCAGTATAGCTTTGCAATAAGAAATACATTACTTTGCTTTGTATATTATATGGTTGAAGACTGACTGTTATGTTTTTCATATACTGATTACCATTATTATTATTGGGCAGGATAGTTGTAGTCTGTTGGAAGAAGTCACTGTGACTGGAGACACATCGCGATCAGCATTAGTTGAGGCTTGCTCTGATTCTGCGCCAGCTGAAAGCAGAGACACATTTTCATCCTGCAGTGACTTAGACAGGCCATGAACTTCCGCAGACTGGGACACATTCTGATCTTTTGTTGCTGTTGCATACTTTAATCTGGACTCCTGCTGTCATCAAAAACCCTGATCTTTTCCTAACTGTTCACACAGACCCCAGTAATTCTACACTGATACTACAAATACTGACTTTGCACTGACTGCTCTCATACATCTCACCTGATTCCAAACTGTTTTACTAACCATGACTCTTCACAGTATTTTCCTATAAAACCCTGGTGTTCCTCCAACACCCCTGCAAACAGTATAGCAGCTCTTAGTATAGAACCTCCCTTTATTGCTACATTCTACACACTCTGATCCTTCATAGCTGCTACATACCATTATGTTACACTTGCCGTCATCTGGAAAACACAATAATATTGCTGTGTTTTTCATAGATCACCAACCAGCATGTGACCAGCATGTCCTCTACACCAGTGTTCTCCAACCCAGTCCTCATGGACCACCAACAGTCAGATCAATAGGGGTGTAGGAAACCATAGTCAAAACAGTGGCTTACATGGTGGGTGGAAAGAGAGACACTAACAGTAAACCCTAACAAAACCCTTATCTCCATGATGCAACCTATTAATCTGCCTTCACTTCCAACACAACCTGACTACTATGAGTGCCAGGTTTTATAGAACTGTTTCTACGCATGCATTCTACAGTTTCAAACAAACAGGTTGTTCACCCCTTATACACCATGTCAGTTCCACTAGATATTTCTCTTTAACATCCAACCATCTAATATGTATGCTTCTATAGATAAATACTGCCATCTGTATTTGAAAAATACCTCTCGTATTTACCATTTTCCTAAGCAAGACACCTACCCTATCATCTCTATTATTAAATGCCTCCTGAATGCGCCCTTAGCCATTAATCTTCTAACCATGCAATCTACAGTTTAGCCGGTTTCCCCAATATTTGGCCAACAATCTCAAATCTTTCAGTGAAAATAAAATAATGCACTTTTCTTCTACAGACCAACCAGAGTTAAAGTCTCTACTTGCCGTACCAGACTCGGACAAGATGCATTTAGATACATAGCAATCCTGGGGCATGGTACTAAAAATGGAGAAATCAGCTGAAACTTTATTGTTTGTTTTTTACTTAACTTTAGTGTCTTCTTTATATAAATTGCTATGTTACTCCATAATCCTGTATGTATAGCTAACTATGTCTATTCTATGTAATGCCTTTAGAATGGCATTTAAAAGTCAATGTGCAGTATAGCTTTTCCTGTGAATCTCTAATAGGCAAAGGCCTGTTCATATTTATTCATTAACCTAACTTTTCTAGATTAGATTTTATACAATAAAGTGAGAGTTGCTCCTTTTCCTGTAGAAGTTGATAAAAGGGAGGAATCATTCTTCCTAGAATTTAGAGACAATTACAACAGTCAGTACTTCCTCTTCTTGTCCTGCCTCAAAATTACTGTATCCATGTCATAATTGATGGTTAATGATGCCCTAATAATGAGCTAATTGCATTATATATTGATACAGAGTATGTCCTGACTCGTGGCACCAAATTGCCCAAGGCCTGCGCTGCCACTAGCTAGGACCTGTTAGCTAAATTAAATATATGAATGGTGCAGTATTTGCATAGTATCCACTGAACCACAGGACTGGAAGTGAAGCTAAGTGAGGTTGTCACATCCTTTATGTCACATTGTTATGCCTTGAAGTGAATTGCAGGGAAATCCAGCCATGTGCGCCATACAACACAAAATTACAGAATGGAGTAAGAAATCATGCTGCAGTTACTTAAAGGGAGAATAACACTGAATAATAAATTAGATGTAAATTAACTTTACAAATAGTGCCTCCTTGCGCAAGTCAGACTGGTTCAGTATGTCATTGAATTCATTTGCATTCCTGTGTCATAAGAAATTTTCTTAGCGTTGTCAAACAACACTTTATAAAAAAACAAAACACTTTTTTTATTTCATGGAGTCCCAAAACCAAAGTAATATTAACCAGGAATATTTAATCTGCAAGCTTGACAAAGATCCTTCAGAGGGTTGATAGGTTGCCAGATCCACATAGCGGATCAAATATTCCTAGTTAATATTACGTTGGTGTTGTGACTCCATCATTGGATGATGCACCCACACCGTTTTAGTAGTGTGTGTTTATTCCCTTAACAGACTTAAAGCATTCCACATTAAGCATTCTATTTTTTTTTTCAATTTGACAATTTTTATTTTACTTGTTCGAAAATCCAAACTGGGATACAGAAGGAAAGAAGGGGTGGGTAAAAAAGACTCGTACATTGCGACAATCCATGTACAGTGATACAATTTCAAAAGTCACAAACGGAAAGTACTCAGGCATGCTATTGGTATCTTATCATATAATGTTTTTGCGTGGATTGTCTCTCATTTGATTATTCCTGTGCTCTCCAAGGAAGGGGGGAAGGGGGGGGGGTTTAGGAGAGGGGGAGATGGGGAAGGAGTACCTTACTTCGCTATACATATTTACATAGTGGGTATGTAGCCCGCCTCTCTTTCTCCAGGGCCGCTGACCCGATAAACCTCGCCTTCATCTCCTGAATACAGACGCTCGTTCCTGATTTTTTGGTTTGTCTACTGCTCCTACCTAAGTATTTTCCTTGTCCCTCCTTCTACCTATATTTTTTCTCTTGATTTTTTTTTTTTTTTTTTTTTTTTTTTTTTTGTGTTTCTTCCTTATAATTCCCTTTGTGTGGAGATAACGCGTGTCCCTATCCCCTTAGGGGTTCAGCCCTTTGTCCCTTTCTATGTATGCTTCCCAGTCTTTCTTGGCCTGTATCATATGTTTCGATGGGTGGATCCCCTGGTATGTCCCAGTCTCATATGTCAGATTGAGTGTTGTTTGTTGGGTGACGTCTGATCTAGTAGGTGCTTGTGTTTGTTTCCACTTCCTAGCTATTGAAAGGTTTGCTGCCATTAGTATATGGAAAATGAGGCTGGCTTGTGATTTATTGTGGGCATCTAGCGACATGCATAGTAAAGCTGTTTCTGGAGTGAGCTTATTGTCTATGCGTAGCGCTCCTTTTATTATCCCTTCTATCTTGCTCCAGTATTCTTTGATGGCCGTGCAGGCCCACCAGATGTGGAGCATAGTGCCTTCTGCTTTAGAGCATCTCCAGCAGAGCCTGGAAGTGCCTGGGTATATATTGGCCAGTCTGGTCGGGACCAGGTACCATCTATATTGCAGCTTGCGAAGGAGCTCTAGGTGGGAGGCGCATCTGGACC
This sequence comes from Pelobates fuscus, assembly GCF_036172605.1. Classification (NCBI taxonomy): domain Eukaryota; kingdom Metazoa; phylum Chordata; class Amphibia; order Anura; family Pelobatidae; genus Pelobates; species Pelobates fuscus. Next base: position 160,197,965 of record NC_086319.1, read on the forward strand.
TACCCTTGTGTGCAGTGAATGCCTTTTTCCATTGCTCATCTGTAAGTGTCATGCCTAATTCCCTATGCCAGGCTTCTCTAAAATTGTCTTTGTGTGGTTGGTCTGTGGAGTCATTGAGAGCGGCATACATAATCGACAGCGGCTTTTTGGGCATGTCCATAGTCGTACATGCTTTTTCTATGCTTTTCGCGAGTGTCGGTACGGTTGTGGTGGTGTTGTGCGACAATATGCCTTTTAATTGGAGGTAGGAAAATATCAACCTCTGCGGCAGGTCGAACTCAGCTTGCAAGTCAGGGAATTGTTTCATGTGTCCATGTCTAAACAGGTGAGTGACCAGCGTGCACCCCTTTTCGGTCCATCCCCGGTAGTCAAAATTGGGGTATGCTATGTGTAAGCTGTATAAGGGAGTGGCCATTGTCCATTTGGTGGAGTACCCCAGCTGTGATATGGCTTTGTCCCATACCCTCAGCAGGGTGTCTGTTGTGATGGGCATCTCAGGGAGCGCCGGGCGGCTCCCATGAGGTACCCAGAAGAGGTATTTGAGGCCTTTGGGACAAGTCCATGTGGACTCCATCTCCACCCATTGTGGTGGGTTTTGTGTCGTATGTGCCTGTAGTGCTGTGGACAGCAGTGCTGCTCTGTAATATGTTTGGACCTCTGGCAAGCCCAACCCTCCCTGCGACACCTGTCTGGTGAGGATCTTTGTGGCTACTCGCACTTTTTTGTGTGCCCATACGAAACTAGTGAGGGTGTTTTGCAGCCTTCTGAGGTATATGTGAGGCAGTGGAATCTGCAGTGTTCTGAGCAGGTATTGGTATTTTGGCAGCAGCATCATCTTCACCGCCGCTAGTCTCCCTATCCAGGACATATATTTAGTCTCCCATTGTTTTAATGTGTCGCTGATTTCTCTCTGCAGTCTCCCATAGTTGAGCTCTAGGAGGCCTTGCGGCTCCTTTGGGATTCTCAGACCCAGGAAGGTGAGGTGGTCGTCTCTCCAATCTAAGGGGAAAGCGTGTTTCAAGTTGTCTATGTCTCTCCGTGGTATCCCTATTCCCATTGCCTGCGTTTTCGAGATGTTAAGCTTGTAATATGAGTGTCCTCCATATGTTTCTATTTCATGTAGTAGATTAGGCAGAGATATGTTAGGTTGCGTGAGGGTAAGTAATATGTCGTCGGCGAATAGGTTCGCCTTGTACAATTTGTTCCCTATCTCCACCCCATGAATCGCTGTGTTCTCCCTTATTCTTATCGCCAGCGGCTCCAGCGCCAGGACGTAGAGTAGTGGGGACAGGGGGCATCCTTGTCTCGTTCCGTTTGTGAGCCGGAACGGCTGCGACAAGAATCCCGCATTAAGTACTCTCGCTGAGGGGTCACTATAGAGGGCTTTGACCACCGACACAAACCCTTCGGGGATATCGAATCTACCTAATACCTGTTGGAGGAACCCCCAGTGCAGTCGGTCAAATGCCTTCTCGGCGTCAAGGGATACCATGAGACCTGCCCTTTTACTGAGTTTCAGGTAGTGGAGTATGTTAAGAACCTTCCTCGTGTTGTCTGCCCCCTGCCTCCCTTTGATAAAACCTACTTGATCATTGTGGATGATGTGCGGTAATATTTTTCCCAGGCGGTTGGCATATAGTTTAGCGAAAAGCTTGGCATCGGTGTTTAGGAGGGATATAGGTCTAAAGTTCTGCGGCATCGTTGGGGGTTTGTTCGGTTTGGGGAGTGTTACAATATGCGCTGCTAATGTTTCCCTGGGAAGTTCCCCCTTGAGGGCCGCCTCTGTAAACAATCTAGCCATGTAGGGTGCTAGTATGGTGCTAAACCTCTTGTAGTAGTGGTTGTCAAACCCGTCTGGCCCTGGTGATTTCCCCAATGGGAGATCTTTGATCAGGTCTATGATTTCTTGTTCCTCAATTGGTTTGGTGAGTGCTGTTTTATGTTGGGCTGTGATCTTAGGTAACGTAATCTTGTCTAGGTATTTACTAATGTTGAGGTCCGTCGGGTGCCTCATTTGTGTGTTGTGCTTTATGTTATAGAGGGAGGAGTAGTATGTGGCGAACACTTCACTGATTCCCTTAGGGGTGTATATTTTGGATCCCGTTTGGTCTATGAGGTAGGATATTTTTTGATTCGTCTGCCTGGTTTTTAGGCGTTGCGCTAATAGCTTGCTAGCTCTGTTGCCCTGGACATAATGTGACAGTCTGAGTCGCTGCATGTTTAAGTTAACCATGTCTAGTGCGTGTTGGAGTATGAGCTTATTGAGTTGGGCAATCTTGGTTTTTGCCTCTACTGTCGGTATGGTTTGGTTCAATCTGTTTGTCTCGTAAAGTTCTTTTTGCCATGTTCTAAGTTGTGTTTGCCGCTGTTTTTTCACGTATGCCGCTCTGCGTATTAGTAGGCCTCTCGCTACTGATTTGTGTGCTAACCACAGGGTAGCATCTGAGACATCTTTAGTGTCATTTAGTTGGAAATACGTGTGGATATCACCTGCCAGTGTGTCTGCAAACCTCTCGTCTCTCAGCAGGGAGTTATTAATTTTCCAAGGGCTGCGGTGTTTAAAGTCATAGTTGTTTTTTAATTCTAGGGTTACTGGTGCGTGGTCAGACCATGTGATTTGCTGAATGTCGCTGGATATGATTTGGTCGAGTGCTGATCCTGCCACTAGAAAACCGTCAATTTTCGAATATGAGTTATGCACAGCTGAGTAGTGAGTGTACATTCTCTCTGTTGGATGTGTGATTCTCCAAGCGTCATAGAGGTGATGGGTATGTAGGAGTTTCGCTATGGCCCTACATTGCCGATTTAGCGGGCGGTGGCGTGACCTGTGTGTCGGTAGCGTCGTGTCTAGTGTCGGATCTAGAATGTGATTGAGGTCTCCTCCAATCACTGTGATGCCTTTTTGGATAGTGCTTGTTTTGGTCAAAATTTTGTGCAGGAAATTTCGCTGATTGGTGTTTGGGGAGTAAATGTTTACTATGGTATACAGCACATCGTTAAGCTCTCCTATTAAAATAATGTATCTGCCGTTTGGGTCTATGTCTGAAGAGTGGAGCGTAAACGAGACAGCCTTACTAATCAGGATGGACACCCCTCTAACTTTCGCTGGAGATGTGGCGTGGAATTGGTTTGGGTATTCATTAGTCAGTACTGCTGGATGGTCATTGTGTCTAAAGTGCGTTTCTTGAAGGCAAAGGATATCGGCCCCCAGGGCCCTAGCTTCTTTGGTGAGCAAGTGTCTTTTCACAGGGGTGTTTAGGCCTCTGACATTGAAAGAACAGACTATCACGGTGGGTCGTGGGGTCGGTACTCTGCACCTCTGAGGTGGCATTCAATAATTTTGGGGGTCTCTGCTCTTCCCAGCTTACTCGTGCTGAGCAGAGTCCTCCCCTGTGTGCTGTGTGGTTCTCTTAATGGGCCCATGTAGTCATGATTAGCCTCGACTCCCTGTCTTGAATCACCCACTAGCCCTGACCCTGGTTCGGTGGTAAGGTACAATACATATATAACAAAAACATAACTGTGAACAACATACAGTAAAGCAATAATGTTAACCAAAGTATATACATAAACATTCTTTAGTAAAATTAGTGCCGTGTGTTCGGCTTGGCACTGCATTGACGTGCCGTGGGGGAAGAGGTCTTGTTGCCTCCTGTCCTACAGGAATGTCAGTTTCCTGTGCGGCTATACCACATGTGTATGCTGGGCAAGCCCAGCTCTTTGTTAAAGCTCTGCGACTTTGCAGCTTCCATGGGGATGTAGCGACCCTTGTTGCTTAATACATATTTTTTAATTAGTTTTCCTTTGTATGTTTGTTATTTGTTCGTTAATCTTAACATGTCAGTGTAGTCTCGCTTATTCGCGCTATGGGAGAATACTTTAATATCGTGTGGGTGGCTCCTCTTGTGCTTTTACTTTTTATTTATTTTTTTTCGTTTTTAGGGTGCCTAATGCTTAGCGGTGTGGGTATATTGTGTTGCTCCGGCTCGCCTTAGTGAGCTAGGAGGGGAGAACCTGAGCAAGTTTCCGTGCCACCTTCCCGTCTCCTGCGTTCCCTGCGGCCCTCCCTCTCCCACCCTCTCACTCTAACAGGGGTATACGTGTTATAATGTGTGTATATTGCAGTTTCGTACATTACCCAACCTTGCAGCTTAAATGTCCATGAATTAGGTCACCATAGGGCGCCCACACTGACAGTCATTGTCCTTTTATCTTTTTTTCGTCTTCTTCCAGTCTTGTGTCACTCTGGATCTGTCTCCTTCTCGGGCCTTCGTCGGCGCAGCTGCGATGTTCCAGTCTCTTAAGATTTTCTGGCCTTCCTCCGGGGAGCCGATGGCGGTTGTCTTTCCTTCTTTCATGACCAGGAGTTTGGTGGGATATCCCCATCGGTATGGCAGATGGTTCTCTCTGAGTCGGGTGGTTACCTCTTTGAAGTCCCTTCTCCTCTTGAGTGTGTAAGAGGAAATGTCCGCATATATGGCTATGTCCTTGTATGCCGGTGGCATCTCCCTCTGTTTTCTGCAGGCAGTGAGAATCGCCTCCTTAGCATGGTAATAATGCATCCTGAGCAGGATATCTCTCGGAGTGGATGGGGGCAGAAATGAAGGTTTGGCTGTCCTGTGGATTCTGTCTAGTAGGAGTAAGTCATGCGGTAGGTCTGGGGCTAGTTCATGTAGTAGGCCCGTAATGTGGGCGGTGAGATCCTCCGTTTTCACCGTTTCCGCCACTCCTCTTATCCGCAGGTTGTTGCGGCGCGCCCGATCTTCCATGTCGGCTATCTTTAGGTCTTGGTCATTCACCCTTCCAACCAGGGCCTCTACCGTGTCCGCAAGGGTATTGTGGGCCTCCGCCAAGTCAGCGATTTGATCTTCGGCGTGCGACGTGCGCTGGCCAATATCTTGTATTTCTTTTTGCAGGTCTTTAATGGCAGTGTCCAGCTTACCCACTATCCTGTCAGACATCTCCTCCAGCAGCTTTTTCAGGGAGCTGTGTGTCAGTGGGTTTTCCTGGTCGCCTATATCTGCTTCAGCTTCTCCTTCGGCGCCATCTTGGAAATGTTCAGCTTGGTTTGGGGCCTTCCCCTGCGTCGTCCGAGCGGCGAAAAAGTTTGCTTTTTCTCCCTTCTCACCCGCTCGTTTGCCTTTAGTCTGTGACATAGTAGTTGGAGGTAAGTTTTGTGGTGTATCGTCGCTTGATGGGCTTGGTATTCCGCCTTTAATAGCCGCCGCGGCACGGAGCTCCGCTTACATGCGACTGCTCCGGTCTGCGTCCAGGACACGCCCCCTAAGCATTCTATTTTAATGTACATTGGAATGCTGAGAGCTGCTGAGAGCTGATCAGTTCAACTCTGGAAATGACGCCTTCTGATTTGCTGTCAGCGAACGCAGGCAATCTGAATTCCTAGCTGCAAATTATATCTAAATCAGTAACTCTCTAAGGACTTAATGGCAACCTATGTTTTCCCCTATCTTAACACCAGTGAGCACTTCAGAATGTTTAGAAAAATATTAACACTTTGGGAATATTGTTTTGACTGATGTAAAGAAATGGTCAGGTGACAAAAGCATGTTAAAGCGTCACTCTCACCACTTGGGACTTTGCAGAATTTGCAGAAATCGTTGACGTTGACATTGATCGCTTGGGATCCAGTGGCCAGAGAGGCAGGTAAAGGTATGTTCTACTTGGCTGAACATGTCCCCCGCGGGCATCGGCCAGTTACCTTCAGCTTCAGCATGCACATTGAGTTCTATGCAGGATCCCAGAAGACCGCAGGATCCTCCATAGATAATGCCAATTCCTTGCAGTAGTCACTGGTGACAGCTGGGGAGGAATGACATTTAGAAGTGTCAAGTGTAGGAAATATACAGAGACCAAGTATTCCCTACTTTGTCTCAGTATATATCTTGACTGGGTTGAAATTTCAATTCACAATTCACTTTGCTTCTTTGAGCTAGAAAGCAAAATCTCTAATGAGACAGAGAGAGGTATTTTTCTAAACTCCTACATACTTATTAACCCTTAATAGAGAACACATTGGGTGGGTGGTTGCATTGTAACGTGGCTGTGTGATACAAAAGCTAATACAAATACACAAAACTAAGTACTTCGCTCAGACTCCCACTACTCCTGGGTGGAAGCAAAGACTATAGTACACATTATTATTATTTTATTATTTGAAAAGCGCCAGCATTATGTAGGGACTAGTAAGCAAGCACCAGAATCTTAAATTGAGCCCTATATCTAACTGGAAGCCAATGTAGGGACTGACAGAGGTGGGAGGCTTGGGAGGTGTGGGCGGACAGGAAAATAAGCCTTGCCGCCGCTTTCATAATAGATTGCAGCAGGGCAATCTGGGAACACTCAGCCCCAATACATACTGTATTGCCAGGTGAAGGAAAAGGCATATGTGCCACTGAAAGCACAATTATCCCTGCTTATCCTGGTTATTTAAGGGGAACTTATTTTAACATTTCCGCAGGTCCAGAAAAGTTTTCAGGTTGACCAAAAGTCTGAGTGGCCTACACTTTCTAGACCCACCATATTATTCCAGACACATCAACTTATAACCATAGACAGACATCCTAAAAATGGAAACCGCATACTAATACATTCAGACCTGCACTGTATCAAAGTTTAATGTTGTGGGAGGGAAATCAAGTCATTAATCACTAAGTGATCCTGCAGAATATGAATTTTTCAAACTGCCGGGCAGAACTTTCTATGTGTTGACCAATCCCACAGACATTAAGAATTAATATATGTCAAAGAAAACATAGTGGATCTTGCAACCCAATAACTGGTCCTTCTCCATAATGCTTTCCCATGTCATACATAACACTCAAACATCAACAGTAACCACACTGATTACTGGGCTGGTTGGGGGTATGCCTAGGTTGATATTCACTAAAACATATTTAAGAGTATGTAAGTTATACTTGGCAACTACTGCAGCTCAGTTTAGTGCTACAGGAAAGGCCAACACATGGTTTGAAATGCATTTCAAATGACCTTAATTAAGAATAGATTATTTTTTAATTATGATACCATTTTTCACAACATAAGCTTCCATTTCGGTGAATGTTGTTTAAATGTGACTTCGACGAGCAGATAAATTAGGAAATGCTCAATATTTGGCAAAGCTTGATTAATAGGCTCAATAAATAATAATGCGTACATCACTATGGATTGTGTCCTGAGCTTATTTATGGAATGGGATCAGTATTGCTGGTGTAATGCAAAAATGTGAAAAATAATGGCACACATAAACACCTGATTATCTGCTATCAGGTTGTTATGTATTCCGATTCTCATTACAAAGAAGTGTTTAGTTAATTAGATAGTGGGAAGGTCATAAATCTTGGATTAGCAAAGCAGCTATATTTTTTTTATGGCAATTTGCTTTCCCAACCCACATGTATATTTTATGACTGTTACATTGCTGCAGAAGGATGTTTACGTTGGTGGACATATATGAAAGGTACGTATATTCTCACACTTTTCATTAAAACCTTTGTGAATTAGATGAAAATTATACGCATTGTTTTAACAGCCCCATTAATTGCACATTGGTTCTTATGAGAGTAAGTGAGCAATGTATCTATAAGTCAACTTATTTTAATTTTAAAAGGATGCTTTCAAGCAGATATTCTCAAAATATTAATTAAGCCGAATTACAGCTTGAAATGCTTAGCTGACTTCATTTTAGGTGCATATTTAATATCATATGACAGTGATGGATCACCTTGACACCCCTGTTTTTTGTAAACAACAAGGTTAGCAGTTAGTGTCATATGACAGATTTTAAATAAGCTATCAAGATACAGTTACAAAGAAGCAATTCTATGTGGTTGCTGCTAGAATAGTCAATATATAGGTATATGTAGCTATTTAGGCAAGCAACATACATACTAACTATTATTTCAGTGATAATGAGGTAATGCTTCATTGATATTCTCCACACTATTACATCACTACCACCATCATGATGCTTTGCCAGCATTATGGCTGTAAGAGCATTATGGGATATGTAGTCCACAACTGCTGGAGGTTGCCTACCCCTGGCCTAAGGCTTTGATATAGGGCAGGATGGATGAATAGATTTATATTGTTTATGTTAAATACTGACCCTGCAGGTTGGGGCAGTTATTGAATTTTATCAGACCAGCCAATGTCAATGTTCTACAATCCCATGTTGTGCCAATTGTAGACTCAATACCTTGTTCCTTGCTGACAGGAGTGGGACCTACCTTAGTCCTCTGTTGTAGTTCTAGTGCTGTGTGTTTCGAGATGTTTTTCTGCATAACACTGTTGAACATGTAGTTATAGAAGTTACTGGCACCTCTCTTTTAGCTTGAGTCAGCCTGGTCATTCTTCTATAACATTTATTATTGACATCTAATTAACTAGGTGTTTTTACCCACAGTACTGTCAGTCACTGGATATTTTGTTTAATGCATCATTTTCTGTGATGATGCTAGTTGTACGTGAATATCCCAGGAGATCAGCAGCTTCTAAGATACTCAAACAACCATTTCTAGCACCAACAAATATTCTACAGTCAAACTCACTTAGATCAGTGGTCCCCAACCCAGTCCTCATGAACCACAAATAATCCAGGCTTTTCCAGTATCTCCATTTGAATAAAAAAAGAGAAATACATCAATCCTAGACTGTTGGTGGTCCATCAGGACTGGGTTGGTCCATTGACTTCAATTACATAATTTCATGATTGACGGAATATATACTTGCATTAACAAGCAGATGTACAAGTGCATTATTAAGTTGGCCAGTGAGTGTATATTATGAACTTGGAGGTGCAGTGTATTGTTATGTAACATCTGTTGCACGTATTTCTGATAACACTTTCGGTCTATTTTCCTCTAAAGGGATGGGCATGATTTATTATCCAGCTGTACCCTAACGTGACAATTGCTTCACAGAATCCCTAGAATGCTGAAACCTGAAACATGTATTATTGCATTGAAAGATTTAAATTTACCCCGCATAGGTTGTCGTAAAGCACCATATGCAACAGTGATATTCCTTAAGGTATGGTAGAGTGCAAATGGGCACGTTTAAGAATAATATCGACCCAGTCTGACAGCTTATCATGAAGATACTTTGTAGGGACCTGAAAATATGATAAAAAAGTGGTTATGGTAATCCTATACCTGTATGCTGTTATATATTGTAACTATATCAGTAAGAAACATGGGTACTTTTCAGTTGCCCACTATTTCTCTTTGGTGGTCTGTGCAATACTCGGATAAATTATACGTTATACACTGTGGGGAAGCATCCTTGACTGTTTTGTGACAGCTTGGCAAAATAATATATGGATTATTATTTGGTATTGTATTGTATAGCACCAACATATTCAGCAGCATTGTACAATAGAGGGAATACAAGCAAATAATGAACATATACCAATACAAAAGGAACAGAAGACCCTGCTTGTAAGCTTACAATCAAGCCAATACAATACCTTTATACAAAGTGCTAGCAAGATAATTTGAGAGCTTGCAATCTAAAGGTAATAACGAGGAATTGAAGCATGAGGTTGGAGGGGTGTTAGACGTTCATGGCCAGAGGTCTGGAGACATATATAAATACTGGATTACTTGCTAGGTAGCTAAATAGGCAAGATTAGAAGCAGCCAAGGTGTTATGAGGAAAGGAGGAGCCACGGTGGGTAGAGGAGGGGTTGGCGTGTAGGTAAGTGGTAGCAATTTTTTTGAAAAGTTTGATTTTTTTTGAGTGGAGATGTCTGGTTCTGGAGAAAGGAGGAAGGCAAAAGTTTAGAACCACAAACCTGCTTTTCTGTAGGGAATGAGAGAGCATGGGTATGTGTGTGTATGTTGGAGGATGGAATGTATACTGAAACATTTTGGCAAAACTATTCTATTTCCCTAATAATAATATAAACGCATACATAATATGAAAGTGTTAGTTACAAACTATACAGAAATTATAAGTCACAAGACATACAATACTAATAGTTGCAAGGTAGTAGAAAGGTTATTATGTAAGATATGAAAAAACAGCATGGGATTTCTGTCTTGATTGAAATTAAGTTGTTCAGTACATTTCCACCACCCCATCTCCCCTGTTTCTCACACTGACCCAGTTCTACTGGCCACATCCAACAGTGGACACCTCCCATCCGGCTTCCTGTAGCTCTCATCTTCATTCTTCTAGTTTTTTTTTTAACCTTACAACCTAATGGGAAAATCTCCCCTGTTTATACTATCATACATACTTAGAAACAGACTCACACACATCCATACACCTATATTATAAAATAAATCCCTGTGCACTCTGAATCAGTATAGTGAGCAGACTTTATTGAAGAAACGTTTCAATGTTTCAAGCAATGCTTGATAAAGACTCTATAGCAGAGTCAAAACGTCACCTCAGAAACGTCTGCCCACTATACTGAGTCAGAGTGCACAGGGAATTGTTTGGAATTTATGGTATCTGGGATTCCCCCCTACCACCTGGTTGCACGTGAACATTTGCCTACTTAAGCGTATGCAGTCTCCACTGGATTAAAAAAACCACACATACATACATATACATTCTTATACGCAGATTCACACACTGGCACACAGGCTCACACACTTGCGCATGCACACTTTCCAGCCTCTTGAAATATGATGTAAGAAAAAAGGTACAGGATTGTGACCAAAAAAGTCCACTGTCATCTACCAAATGAGTTTACAGAGCTGGTCTGTGTAGACAGAGCAGGCACACAGACCAGCTTCCACTGAACCACCAATGATAGGGGACTCAAAAAGAATTGATGTTCTTGCTGTCAAAGGGCCATCCTGCTGCTGTTGCCCCCTTTTAAAAAATGCTGCCCCTTTCCAAGTACCACCTAAGTCCTAGGCCAACCTAGACCCCCATAGGACTGGCACAGTATACTTTTAGACTCCACATCTATCTATCTGTCTATCTATCTATCTATCTATCTATCTATCTATCTATCTATCTATCTATCTATCTATCTATCTGTCTATCTGTCTATCTGTCTATCTGTCTATCTGTCTATCTATCTATCTATCTATCTATCTATCTGTCTATCTATCTATCACAGCCTAGTTGGTTTTTTCAGTCACTTGCAAAATATATTTTCAGTGTTTTTCCAATTTGGAAAACTATTTGAAGAATACACAACATGATAAGTGGTCCTTTTTTAAGATTCTCAGGGCCAAGCTTGTATTTTTTTTTAAATTAAGTTTGTAGTCATATCAATTGTGTTCCACTTTGAGGCACAATAGAGGAAATATGAGTCTGCTCATAGCTGCCATGAACAATCAAAACTCTCATACCTCTTCAGATTGATTCCTGAGCGCAAAGTACAGTTTGTACCTGTTGTACAATCCCACAATAGTCAGTGACTGTATTCATATAAAGGGGGAATGAGCAGCAATGATTAACTGTAAGAGGATCCTGTGCACATTATTTTGCTGCTAGTTTTAAAGGGGCACCATGCTATTTTTAATATCACATTGTTTTACTAAAGCACATCTGTCAAGCAGATAAAGATATTAGAGTTCTACAATAACAAGGGAGTATGAGTGTGGGTTAGTACCATGTTAATGCTTGGTGCACTAGATATGAATTGTTGACTGAATCTCACAGTAGTAGGTAGTGTATATGAGGTAGGGTTGCTGGGCATACACATTTGCATAATTAATTTATATATGCATGACATCATCCATTAGGCAGTCAAAGTGCTCTAGCTGTGGACGGACCCCCCTATTGGCTCTTCAAATATGACTCCCTTGTGGTCCGTGGTGCAGCAGCAGACCCCCGCAGTTTCAGCACTCTGTAAAGGTTGGGCGGGTTTCCCAGACGGCATACTGACATCCTCACAGGGCACCGGACTGAAAGAACTACAACTGCACCAGCAGCCCATTGGACCACACAGCCACACGGCCTCCCCACATACTGTCATTTTCCGAAACACATAGATCCCATAATTGTCACTCCCTTACTCACCCTGCCACAGTCACTCACCCTGCCACAGTCACTCACCCAACCCCCACCTTGTCACGCTTACTCTCCCTCACAATCAAACTCACCCCTCTTTTTTTTCTAAATCTTGGAACACTCAATACCATGTCAGACACCCTGTCACACTCACCCACTCATCCTGCTACCCTCACATTCCCCACCCTGCCACATTCATGCCCCTCACCCTGTCCCACTTACTACCACTTACTAGGAAAACCTGGAACCCTGCCAAGGGCCCTAGGCAAACTTAATCCTTCTCTGCAAAGGATGTTACATAGCATCACTGTTAGTGACATAAGAGAAAAACTATTTAGAAGAGGAAAATTCCTTAAATCCCTAATAAGCTACTTAAAAAGTATACTTTTTCTTAGTGTATGTGTGTAACAGTATGTGTACAGCAGTGTGTGCCAGTATGCATATTCTGAGTTTTGTGGCAGTGTGTGTACCGTATATTGTGTCTGTGTGTAGTATTGTCTTATTGTGTGTATAGCAGTGTGTGCCATTGTGTGAATACTGTCTGAAAGAGTGTGCATACTGTGCCTGAGTGTTGTGCATAGCAGTGTGTCATTGTATGCATACTTTGTCTATAGTGTGTGTAAATCATGGGTATCTGGCCTGAGTACGACAGGCACAGAAGGGCCAGAAGGGATGTTCAACAAACAATGCAGCTGCAGAGGGCTGACAGCGGTGCAAGGAGAAATGGCTGTAAGTTGCTCCTCGCTAAATACAGAGCAGAAGGCCACTGGGATACATCATGAAGTCATAACCTTGTGGCCGATGCTCTGTACAAAATCCTATTATAGAGAAGGGCACAGGCTGCAGCGCAGACCCAATGCTGCTCACGACAATGAATGTTAGTAAGGCAAGTTAATAGGCCTGCCCATTGTTTGTGTGAGTGTCTGCATAGGTCAGTGTGGGTGTGTGTGGGAGGGTCCCTGTGCATGTGAATGAGTATCTGCATAGGTCAGTGTGTGGTTGGGTCACTGAGTGTATGTGTATGTTTTTGTGGGGTAGTCATGGAGTGGGAGAGTTTGTCTGCATGGGTCATTGAGTGTGATTCATGGGCCACTAAGTGTATGCGTGAGCGTATGTCTGCATAGGTCAATGAGTGTGTATGAATTACTTATTGTGTGTGTATAGATCACTGAATGCATATGTGTGTGGACATTCAGTGAGTGTGATTGTGTGCATGTGTCAGTGTGTAAGTGTCACTGAATGTTAATGTATGTGTGTATATGGTTCACTGCTGCATGTGTGTTTGCAACCACCATACCAAAGAGAATTTATCCACTCCAGCTCTGCCAAAGAAAGGTAGCAAATGAAACCAAGGGGCTGCACTTGCCTGAACATGCATAAATAGGTTGCTGCTGGGGCCAATTCATACAATACACAAGATCCAGCGCACTCACTCATCCACTAAACAGCAACTTCAACACATACATTTTATTAGTTTAAAAAAAAAAAAAAAAAAATCTAATCTAGGCAAAAATAATGGGGGTTTCATTACAGTATATGATCATACAATGCATAAGCCCGCCACAACATCTTTGGCAGGTGCTCTGCAGTACAAGGTTAAATAGGGCCCTGGAATGAGGCACTTGTGACAGGGAGAGCTCTCATAGAGATGAGGAGGTGTTGATTGGCCAAAACGGTGTTTGACCTCGCCCCCATCCCGCCTCCTTGTCAATGTCAGACTATCATGCTTTCCCTATGGGAAAAGCATTGGATTGGCTACGAATCGGAAACCCTGATGGTGTCACCAAGAAGGCGGTTCGGGGCAGGACCAACTTCAGTGGACCTGCATGACGATGGAAATTAGGTGAGTTTTAAAATTTTCTAGGGGGGGGGGGGGGGGGGGGCATGCTACCTAAATAGTGGATTAAACACTATAGGATCAGGAACACATGTTTGTGTTTCTGACCCTACAGTGTCCCTTTAAATATGGCAATTTCACATACACATACAAAATAAGGGAGTTGTCAACAGACATGCTGGACAATCAAAATCTTCATAATTTTGATCATTCAGCTGTTTAGTAGATAGCACCCTAATTTGGTATCTATGTATATGGTAATTCCATATAAGAATACCAAATGAGGGAGTTATCTACTAACAACCTATGAAAATTCTATCAAAATGAAGAATATGGCTTTTCTTAATTATGTTCCTTCAGCTGTTTAGTAGCTAGCTCCTTAGTTTGGTGTCCTTATATATGGCAATCCCACAAAAGGATAGCAAATTAGGGAGCCAAAGTTATTCTCCATTTTGATAGCTGTACAGATGAAGGTGGACCTCTTTTGGTCCTTGACTCCTAGCTAGATTGTGATTGTCTTAGTTCACTAAAAGGCAATAAGAATATGCATACATTCCAGATGTGTCACTAAGCTTTAGTTTTTCACACTTTTTTAAAGCAGCCCCAATTACTGTTATTAAAAAAACAAAAGCACACACACAGTGTTCACTACTGGCCTTTTAATCTTAGTATTTTCAGATGAGAGAAAAATCCTAGGGTTAGGGTTGATTAGTATCAATGTAATTCAAGGAACAAATGCAAAGATCTTAGCTACCATCTTTACCAAAGATCTTAGCTACCACCAGCTAATTTCTTTCCCAGATACTTTATGCTAGCATGGATTGACCTGTTTCTTAAAGTGACATTATAACCATTTCGTCTCATTGCTAATGCTTCTTCAGTCCTGTGGCTGTTAATTAAGGGGAGATTTCCTTTTTGGAATAGCATCTTTAAAGAACAGGTTGATGGAAAATGAAGCCCATGGTCTTCAAGGGGTTAAAAACTAAACATTAATTTGCAGATAGTTAACACAAATTCAGTGTTTACAACAAACTATCTGGTAAATAAAAATCTCATCACACATATTTAGCAGATAGACCAGCGGTTCCTAAACTGACGTACACACAGGGGTGCCTCGGAATATTTCCCCGGTGCTATGATTATAGCACTGGGGAAACATTACTGCTCAACAGGGCCTTGTAGTGTTGGCTGGCTGGGAGAAAGTCACTTTCTCTCAGCATCCTGCAGAAAGACAGCGCGGAAGGGAAAGGAGGCAGCCGCAGCGTGAGGGGAGAGTTGCATGAAGAGCTCCAGACCCGTCATTCCTACAGCAGCAGGACTTCAAGCCACCCTCCTGGACACATAAGGTAAGCTAACATCAGGGTGGCTGGAGATTAAAAAAAAATTACATGTGTGAGTGTATGAGTGTGTGTATGTTTGTGTGTATATGAGTGTGTGTGTGTGTGTATGTGTGTGAGTGGGTGTATGTGTATGAGTGTGTGTATGAGTTTAAGTGTATGAGTATGAGTGTGTGTATGGGTGTGTGTATAAGTTTGAGTGTGTGTGTATGAGTTCGTGTGAGTATGAGTGTGTGTATGTGTGTGAGTGTTTGTATGTGTGCATCTTTGAGAGTAAATATATGTCAGTGTGCTTCTGTGTCTGTGTGCGCGCACACATCTGTGTATGTGCATCTGTGTGTGTTTTTATGTCAGTTTGTATCTGTGTCATGGTGTGGGCATGTATCAATGTTTGTGTGTGTCAGGGTGCATGCGTGTATATGCCAGTGTGTATCTATGTGTGTCTTTGTGTCGGTGTGTATCTATATGTGTGTATGTGTTGGTGTTTATATGAATTTTGTGTATGTGTCGGTGTATTTATAGGCATCTGTGTGTTAATGTGCATGAATAAAAAGAAAAGAGTAAGTGCTAATTAACAGTTGGGCAGAAACTCTAAAAAAAGGGAAATCCATCAGAACCCTTTATAAGATACAGAAGAAAATGATAAAAAAAAAAGACAGATAAGGGCTGTGCCAAATCCAAAATCGAGAGACAATATAACATACAACAAAATCACAAATGAAAAAAGTCCCAATAACTGACAAGTCACAATAAAAAAGTCCAAATGGAAGGATCTTACTTAGCTCAAAATAGTTAGGTGCTTGATCGGAAGTAGTATCCTCACTGTCTTTATCCAGGTAAATCCACTAGTATGAAAGACGATAAATAAGAGGAACCAACAGTGCAATATGAACAGTCCAATATATTGGCTATATGGAAGAGATGGCTGTTCTTATACGTTTCACTTTGCTGTTGCCTGCTACATATGTATTTTTTGGGTCCTTTAACCCCTCCCAGCCGATATTCCGTTTAATCACTCCCACCAAGATGACCGTCGCGACTATTACATGTCTGCTCTGTTGTTTTTGTTTTTATTTCACCTATAATATGGCTGCCAACGCCACAGGCATCCCCACTCCACTCCCCCAGTACGATTACCAAAGTTTTTTTTGTCACTTTGTAGTGCCAATCATCTTTTTAATACACTTCAATCTATTTTTACCTGGCATTTTTATTATCCTGCACTCCAAGGAATCCTAGGTGGGGATCATACCACCTACGCTGACACCAAAGAGCAGTTAGCCTGCTCTTCACTTGTGAGTACTATTTGATTCATTTTTATTATTGATATTTTATGCAGTGAGCACTATTAGTTGTCTCTTTTTACCCTTTTCCTGAGTGTTGGACATATCCGTGACGGAAGGAACTTACTGCATATCCCATAAGCGGGGATTATACCACTTTACATCCTCCACACTAGAGCTTGCTGTAGCTCTTAAAGTGAATTTATTACCATCTCTTCCATATAGCGAATATATTGGACTGTTCGTATTGCACTATTGGTTCCTCTTATTTCTTGTCTTTCATACTAATGTGCATGAATATCTGGGTAAGTATGCATGTGTTATGGATAGAATACTAAAATGTCTTTTTTTTTTACTATTATACATTTGTGTCTTATTTGTCACACATTCCCTAATATCCTTGTAAGAGGGTCATAATGTCTTACAGATGTGTGCTCAGTAACTATTTCCTCTGCAAATTCCTCCCATCCTCCCCCACTTCCTTTGTGCCAGTTAACAGCTATATGCCACGTGTAACAAAATGGAGAATCACTGTTAAAGTAACTGAAAGAAACTACTCACTCCCCCTCCCATCGTGTATCCAAGATGGAGCTGGAATATGGGTGGGAGAACTCTGTAATGATGACATCACATCCTGTAGGGTGGGTTTAGACAAGACCACTTAGACTGTTAACCAATTGTTGAATGTATACTGTATGTTTAAACTGTGACTCTGTACATGACGTATTTTTGCTTTAAGAAGGAGCTCCCACTCCAGGGAATAAAGCATTCCTCGGTTTTTCACTGATCAGAAACTTTGTCTCCGGTGTGAATTACTTCTAGGGAAAGCGTGCACACATTAATCAATCAATTTGGAAGGTGTAGATAGACAAATAATCAATGTTTTCTTTGATCTAAATCACATGTATGTATGTGGTAGTGTATGTGCATACATCCAAGCAGTCAAACACCAGCACAACATACAAGCACACTCCTGCAATCTAACACAAATATTACATACAAACACACCCCTGCAATCAAATGCAAACATCACATACAAACACACCCCTGTATTAAAACACAATAACTATATACAAGCACTCCTTCAAACACCAACACTGTACATTACATGATAGCGCCGATAAATGCGGCTTGAACCTAACAAGTTTGGGAACCACTGGGATAGACCTTTAAACGTTGGTTAACCTGATGTATAGCACCCAGCCAGCCAACTGATTTGGGGTCAACTTACTCTTATAGAAAAGAACCACAGCAGTATTTGGTTTTGGAATCTGGAAAAAGTGTTTAACTTTTTGCTGCGATTTGCATACAAGCTGTAAAATTTGGTGTCTCATCTATTTCAACTGATTATGCAACAACATTGAAAGAAAGTTATTTACTGCCAAGTATTCTCTGAGTTAAACCCTTGAATCCATTTTATAGAGGTTAAATTTAAAATGCCCAGCCCGTCCTTATCTTTTGACATTTCATACTAAAGGGTTTGGGTAATATTTTAATTAAAAACCCTTCTCTATTAGACAGGATCTCTGTACATCTGCCTTGTCAGCTCACGCTCTGCTGCACAAGCGGTTTCAACAGAAGTGTACATTTCGCTCCATTGATTTTAAAATGAAAGTTATCGAGTGGGTATTGCTCTGAAATACAGTGCCAATAGCCGACTCGCTTGTTGCTAGCACTTCTGAGGCTGTTTTGGGAAAAATCCAGTGGACAAATCCAACAGGGTATGAAGTAAAATGGATGGCTTAAAAGAGCAGGAAATCATTATCACATCGTACACCTTCCAGCTTGAAAAGGATTGCTGTGTATTTTTTATATCTACAGTGATTGGGCCTGGTGGACTTATTAGTTTGATAAGTGGGACATCGACTTGTATCAGTGGTAGAGCAATGTGTATATTGATTTGCTGTACAATCCAAAGTCAGCCATTTTGTTGTCCTTTTGGCAACATATCTATTACTGCTTTGTTCTTGAGATTCAATGTAGGAGTCTAGTCACTAAACAGTGAATTGTGATAATTTGGAAAAATAAATATTGTGAATTAAGACCAATAAAGCTCAACGGGAAAAAAAACCCTAGTTATTTCAGTCTAAATGTTTCAAATTTAGTTTTTTGTTCACAACACTAAAATTCACTGTTATGTTAAGTATGACAGTCTTACTGGAGTTTATTCGTTAATCAGCAAATTGTCAATATATTCCCACGCAAATTCTTAAAATTTAGGCCAAACTAGCCTAGTTCTGTGAGAGAAAAAGCAACCAACATAAATGTATAAAAAATATTATATATTAACTAAATATGTGCATATTTGACTTGCTAATTAACTATCAATATCTTTACACTGCACCTTTTCTCTTGACCCTGATCCCAAATCAGGAATCTCGCAATTTGTTACATACACGTTCGTCAAATAACAGTTTCCATTGAGATCAATGTTATTTTAGAAACCATGCTACAAATGCATAGGCCCACCATTTTGAATAATGTTATCACACACTATAATGGTTAGTGGTGGGGAGCAAAAGTAATTTTAATTATGATGGTGCTGGATAGCATCTATACAATGTGGTAGAACCTAGAGATTGCCACATGCGTGTCCTACCTAGAGCTAAATCGAGGCACCTATTATCAAAGCCGTGGTATCTTTAATTGAAATAATGAAAAAATAGCTTAATTGTGACTTTATCATTACACTTAGCCCCTAGCATCCCAATGGTTAATGGGAAATGGAATCTGATATAGTAAATTTGTATTAGAAAATAATAGTTTATCGCTCTTGTGCACATTCAGCTTATTTCATCAGCTTGCTAATTGTAATCTTTTGGTACCGTACGGGAGCTGTCGTATGATGAACATTTAGAAACATTACAGGATATGCAATTTGATTTTTGTCATTAGATAAGTCAGGGTTCATTTCTAATCTCTTATTGTTCATTTCCTTCTTCTCGTAGTAAAAGCTGATTGCATTCAGACTGCAATGTTAATTTTCTCCTGGCGAAATTTGATGTGTCATTTATTTTAGTATGGTAGTTCAGATCTATTGGAAAATGTTCATCTAACTTCCCAAACTAACTTTTCTGGAAGAATACTAGCAAACCAGTAAAGTGGACTTATTACTATCAATAATGGTAATTATCAGGTAATTAAAGTGCTGATGTATCCTGTAGGCCTGCACAGCAAGCAAAATTCGAATTAGAAGGCAGGCTGACAGAGGCAATATGCTTTGGGCAATATTCAGCTGGGAAACCTTGGATACTGGTATTCATGTGGATGTTACTTTGACACGTGCCACCTAACTGGAGATTGTTGCAGACAATGAACGTCCCTTTATTGCAATGATGTTCCGTGATGGCAAAGACCTCTTTCAGCAGGATAATGCACCCAGCCATTCAGCCTATATTGTTCAGGAATGGTTTGAGGAATATGACAAAGAGTTTAAGGTGTTGCCTTCTGCTCCAACTACCCCAGATCTCAATCTGATTGAACATCTGAGGTATGTGCTGGATCAACAAATCTGATCAATAGAGGCCCCACCTCGCAACTTGCAGGACTTAAAGGACCCGTTGCTAATGTATTGGTGCCTGATCCCCCAGGAAACCTTCAGAGTTTTTGTGAAGTCCATGCCTCAATAAATCAGAGCTGTTTTAGCAGCACAAGGGGGATGTACACAATATTATGCTGTAAGGTTTAATGTTGTTGTGGCTGATCGGTGTGTGTGTATATATATATATATATATATATATATATATATATTGAATATATTGAATAGCCACAACATTAAAACCACCTACCCAGATCAGGGGTCATCAACCTGGTCCCTACCGCCCACCAGTGGACGTTTTAGGATTCCAGGTGGGCGGTAGCAGAGTCCTCCCTCCATCCAGAGAGATGAACGCTCTATTCAAGCAGGAAGTGCGGGCGTGCAGATGCAAGTGCACGAAAGTGTGTGTGCCTGAACGTGCATATGCGCCCGTATTGCGTATGCACGTACGAATGCATGCGCTCGTGAACGAATGTAACACACAGGTAGAGAAAGGGGAGAAGTTGGAGTAGGTAGGGGGATACATGATAGCAGGGAGTGGAGTACTTGGAAAATGGGAGAAAGAAGGAGCAGATTATTTGGAAAAAAGGAGAAAGAAGGTGCAGAGTACTTAAAATATAGGAGAAAGAATGAGCAGAGTACTTGTAGAATAGGAGAAAGAAGGAGCAGAAGGAGAAAGAAGAAAAATAAAAAAATATAAAAAGGAAAAAGAGAGAATTGTTGTTGGATAATAATAATAAGTGGCTCACCTACCTAGCTCAGCCTTCCTGCTGGGCATTGCTATTAAGAAGGTAAAAAAATAGAAAAAAAGGGGCGGGTGGGAGGGGGAATTGAGGAGGGAGAGGAGGAAGAAGCTGATGCACGGATGAGAAATCATATTATGAGCAAACAGAAAAATCATCTAAACTTCACCGAAAAAGGAGACCTTTGTTTATTCCTTACGAAAATCGAACCAGATATCAAATATTTAGTCTCGCAGCATCAGCCTCAAGGATCTCATTAATCACTAGTTAAAGGTAATTTAAATTTACTTTATTTTCTCATTAAACTTTATAAAGTTAAAAACATTATAAACATGCACACAGTAAAAATAAAAAGATAAATGTACGTACATTTATTATTTTTTTAAACACCCTACTTTCTCCAAAATATTCCGCACTTGCGCTAAAAAAAAATCGAAAACTGGTAGGCGGTAAGGAAATTTTTCCATAAAAAAAAATGCATTAGTGGGCGGTAGGAAGAAAAAAGTTGACTACCCCGGTGTAGATCAATAAAATGTCTGTTTATCTGTATATCTGTCGGTCTCGCTATCTAGACCACAATGCCCTAAGAGTCCAAATGCAATGTATTTTAGAGAACTTGTCCTGTTCAGGACACTATAATAAAATAGCTTGATAAAGGCTCTTTCAAGCTGGAACCTTGCCTTTCAATAAATTAAACTTCCACTAATCTACTTTTAAAGTGCTTAATCCTCCAGTTTTATTACAAGAATTTAAAGATGGCACTGCTGTCCTTACAGAAAGCATTAGGTAGTTTTTTTTGGCACCCCCTCCTCTTATTTCAGTTGTTACTGTTTTAGGACTTTTTTTTCAATAAAATTACATTTCATGTGAGCAGCACAGAAGGCCTGGATATAAGAACGATTCAGTTTCCTATCAACTACTGAGTGTCTACTCCATTCTAACTCGCTTTTTTGAAGCTAGATTTCCCCATATTTCCCTGGGTGGACAGATCTTCTGCTGTGTCACTCTCAGGTGGAGCTCTATTGTAATGAGTGCATGGTTTGATAGGAGATGCAAGACATGCTTCTTCAAGCATGCCTTTCAAAAAGATTAATGCTTTCTTTTTCTCCCCATTCTTATAAATGTCAAATACAATCTCTGAACCATTTTGTTCAAGCTAAATCTTTTGTAAGATCTAGTTGTACATCTAAGAAAATGATTTTCGATGATGATGATGATGATGATGATGACGACAATTACACAACATTATATTAAAGATGAGCCACTTTAGAAAAGAATGAAAAAAAACAACATGAAGACTGAAATATTTTTACTGAATAAATATAAACATAATGGGGAATTGAAAAAAGCAAACTGCTATGATGGGAAATGTAATTACATATTGTGGTATTGTAACAAATGATAGATGTGACTGGGATAAATATGTATCATTAGATTTCACTAGGAAAATTTTTACAATTGCAATGATCAAAAGGAAAATATTCCTGACTACAGCCCTACTCCGCCATCACTGACATCATCAATCTGACCTCTGATGCAAATTAACTCATGTCTGTTGAAGCATATCATTTGCATAAAAGCTTGACGATAGCTTGCAGGAAAATGTTGTACTGTACTGCTGTACATCAACTCGAAATTCCATTAGGACTATAGGGTTCATTTATATAGAACAATTCTTGGCCAAAATACTGAGAAAATCACCTCAAATTTGACCTTTATATCAAACCTTCAACCCTTTGCTGTCATGCTTCTGTAGGCAAACTTCTGTTCATAAGATGCTAGAGAGAACTTGTGATGCTAAGTAAGCATTCAAATTTACTTTCCTATTAATCATTTTTTTTATTTAGAGAAGAACTGAATGGATGTTAAAGTGGTGTTATCCACTTAAAAACAGGTTCCTGTCAACACATTTTTATCAGTCCAAATAAAATGGATCTATTGTCCATCACTCAATTTCTTCCTCAAAACTATGTCCCTCATCCTATCACTGTCAAAATTATTAAAATTATCACTGTCTTAATTCACTAATGGTGCATTTAATCCCAGTTCCGCCCAAACCAGTCTGATTGAAGAACTTTGCCAAAACATTATCTGTTAATTGTGGGCTCCAAATATAAGGAACACATATTTCAAGAACGCTTTATGTCATGAATGTCATATAGAATGATGACATCGTCCAGAATATTGCTGACTAGGCCCACATTCTCATGTTGATAAATGTAACCTCAATCTCATGAGCTGGCTTGCATGTATGTCCCTGAGACTCTTTCTGCTCTCTTCCTTTCTGGATGTAAGTCTACATCCATCCTACCTCCCTGTGAGAACTGGTGTGCCATGTGGACTGGGTTGGGAACTACTCCTCTAGCTAACCCAATTCCTGTTAACTCCTCTCAGCACACTACCATAATGCCTCCTTACATGACTCACACTAGTCACTTCCATGTGCAATCCCTTCCGTGCACACTCTTACTGTATGTAAAAATCAAATAAAAAAATGTGTGATGTATTCAAATTTATAGTGTTCGTTAATGTGTGTGTGTGTGTGTGCAGTATGCAATATGTGCCAACTGTGATATAAGTAAAAGTATGTAATTTCTCACTTCCTATTAGTATAGCTATTTCTGTCTTATTCTTTTGTTACTATTACTGCCCTCCGTGTCTTAGCACAATACTTCACTGCACCAGCGGCGGATCCAGAGCCTGATCTCTGGAGGGGCACTTGTAGATTATTTAAAGAAATAATCTATGCACAATTACCACTACCGTTCTGTGTATTGGTTATGGTGCCAGGAGTGCCGGGACCCCCTCCCAGAGTAAGTAGTCAAACCGTTTAAGAACAGTTTGACAACTTAGCTGGGTCTGCTGGGATATGGCGCTGTAGTAGGGCATAGGAGCAGTGGTGTGTGTGTGTGAGTGGTGCAGTGTGTGTTTAAGGTTCAGTGTGTGTGTGTGTGTGAGGGGGTGTAGTGTGTGAATGTGTAGGGTGTGTGGGTCAATGTGTGTGTGTGGGGCAATGTGTGTATGGGGGGCCAGTGTGGGAATGTGTATGGTGTGTGTATGGGGCAGTGTATGTGTGTGTGTGGACAATGTGTGTATGGAAGGGCAGTGTCTGAATGTGTATGGTGTGTGTGGGGGCAGTGTGTGTATGGGGAGCTGTGTATGTGTCTGTGGAGGGCAATGTGTGTATGGGTGGGCAGTGTGTGAGTGTTCCCCCCTCCGGATCCGCAGGTGGACTGCACTACATTAGAATGCTAACTAGCTACTTGCATCAAAAAGATAGCAGGAACTGCACTCATTCATCTGAGCAATCCAATGTGTACTTGTGGGCCAGGGGCTAGCACCAAACCCTATGCAGGATACAGGTAAAAAAAAGAAGAAGGTCCAGGCACTTTAATATGGTGTGCACTTTAATCATACTGCCTACATATTTATTACAATAACTGTGTGTGCTAGCTTAAGAAGGACCCATTTGGTTTGAAACGTTGCTGCTCGTTACACTGTGTTCCTAATAAATATACCCTTTTGTGCATTTGGAGTGCCAGAACCACCTTCTCTTTTCTAACGAGTTGCTTGCATTGGTCTTCAGTTGATATAATTGGGCTGCACATTTGCAATCAGGCAATGTTAGCTTCCAGAATTTGCCATGCATTTGTGCAGCTAGTGCTATTAATTCACACACATATAGAGTTATGAAGTCACACACTAACACAGAGAAATTGTCAATCAATGTAAATCATAGTGTTACCACAACATCTAGCAAAACACACTAAATCCAGCTGATGTTGATATTATTTGGAATTTATTTAAATACAAAAAGAAATCTGTTAAAATCACCTAATTGAAAGTCCAGTTAACGTTTGACACAAGGTGAGTAGAGTACTATGTACTGCAGTTTATGTGTGAGGATACAATGTATCATTTTAATATGTTCCTCTGAACAAAGAAATTACTTTTAAAGATGGCTAATATAATTTAATATACAGGATATTTTGTTATTAAGTAATACAGCGTTTCTTAACCCAACGTTTAACCCTGTTATTTATTGGATTTACGATCAATATTAAAGTGTGGTTAAAGTTGTTGTGCTGTTCAAATGCAGGCACTAAAATGGTTGCAAGCAAAATGCGTCAAACTAGTTTGAGATACTCTCATGGTTTTGTAAATTACAATTGTAATTTTATCCTTTTTTAGTTGTGAGGTAGGAGGCAATACCTCCACCTTTTAATTTAGCATCACATCCTACACCTAAATTTCTTTAAATTAAAATTCACTCCTTTTCCCCAGAGATCTTTAATGGTCATTTAATTCCCGTTAGGAACAAACATCATTAGTGCAAAGTAATATGACCATGAACTGTTAGCTTTATCGATCAGACTAGGTTAAGTTGGTATAAATAGGCATAATATGTACATGACTGTTAAATATTTACACATAATGCTCCCTCTTCTATCCATATTGCCAGAAAGTTGATTCATTGTTGTTGAATAGTATTATTTTATCTTCAAAAAATTACCGACATATAAACAATGATTCCAAGAATAATTGGAATTTTTAGGGAATTATTAAGTGACCGTAAAGTGGTAGAAGGTCTAATGGTGTGAAGAAGGGTATACACCAATAGAAATACAACAAAATGAAAATAGGCTGAAGTTATGCGTATCAGTATGAACAGAGGGCGGTCACTAGTTTTAATTAGAAAGCAGGAAGTGGACATTCATACAGTTCATCCATACAAATGAAATATAAGCAGCTGGTGACATGATACAAAAGGGAAGAATAAAAATCAAGGAAATTAGGTAGATCTGGATGTCATCAGCATACAAGTTGTGTTGGAAACCAATGAAAATTAGTTCGAATTATATTTTAATGTACTTTTTAAAATGTTATTTTCTATAGAAATATAAGTAAAAGCTGCATTATTAAAGACCCACCATTACCTTAAAGCCATTTTACTGTGTGCTTAATATGTGACTATTTAACACTACAGGTAAAAAAAACCAAAAACGAAAACAGGTTATGCTTAGTAGTCATGAAAAGGAATACAATTATGTAAGTAAAAATGTTTTGATATACTGTTCCAATAATCCCCCAAAAATATAAATAGTGAGGATTTATTAGTAGAATCATATCAAATGGTAATCTGGTGTCTTCAATGGGTCAGAAGATGAAATATGACATGACAATAAATATAGAACAAATCCAGTAGTTTGATATTGTTTGGAGAATGATATATCATAAAAAAAATAAAAAAAAACACTCACAAGTATGGAGCTATCAACTAGCTCATGTGAATCAGTGCGTGACAATATAATTCTTACCAGGGATATATGGTTCATGATTATGTAAGGCTCGCTGCGTGGGTGGTTGTACAATCCATTGCAACTTGATAGGGTGTCTCTGTCTGTATTCATCTGCTTATAAAAATGTGGTTAATGACATTTACTGTTCACACAGGAAAAGTTGTGCCGAGCAACAACCAAATCCACAGAAGGGTTAATGCTGAGCAGCAATTATGCAAATGGGAACCTGGTAACTGCTTTGGGGTCTAGATAAGGGGTATTTAGGCCCAGTTCTCATCCTGCTCAGTGCCCTTTCGTGGTTTCCCTTGTGGTTGTCCGAGAGCGCGTTATTGATTCTGGTATTTCTGGTTATTTGACTTTGGCATTGTTTTTGACTTCCCTGTTTTCTGGCATCCCTGACTCCTGGCTTTTTCTTATCGTTGTGTCTCTTTCTGTTTCCCTTGACCTCGCCTATTCCTGACTATTCTTTGGTACGTTAGTCCGGCCATTCTAAGGTCTGGTATACGTTACCTATCAGTCCTCTGTGTTACACAATTCTACGTGCTGGATCATTCTGTAATCCCGACAGTCTCTCAAATAGTTTAAAATAAACAGAGAAAACATAGAACTCCAATAGTGTGACAAGGTTTGGAAAATAAATATATAAATGACTAGAATAGATAAAATCACACTCACAAACAAAGAGCTTGTCAATCAGCTTTCAGTAAACAGATTGAAGCGATATAATCCCTGTTCAAGGATATGGCTGGATGTTTTGCTTTCCTAAATCTGTAATAGCATATGTAATGCAGATACAAAAGAAAGAAAAAAAAATATATAGAACCAATATATATATATCTAACATATATAGTACCAATATGTGCAGAAAGGACAAAAGGAACGTACTTACATTTTCCAGAGAAAATTTTCATGCTCTATAGAATGAGCTTGAGTGATACAATCCCCACTTGGGATATATGTAGATGGAGAAGGTATCTGTAGTGTATAGTGATGTCCCGAACAGTTCGCCGGGAACCGTTCGCTGGCGAACATAGTGTGTTCGGTCCGCCCCCTATTCGTCATAATTGAGTAAACTTTGACCCTGTACCTCACAGTCAGCAGACACATTCCAGCCAATCAGCAGCAGACCCTCCCTCCCAGACCCTCCCACCTCCATGAATCTAGAAATACATGTATAAACTAATTAAGAAAACAATCTATGATGCCAACCCCATGATCGCCAAATCATGAATATGTATAGTGCACACAATGAGGAAAAGTGGACTTTTAATTCCTAAGTGCTATATGGTTTGGCCAGGTGATCACATATTAACGCACGTCACACGGTCAGGAATGCGGTAAAAGACACCAGGCTAATATTTTAAACATTTCTTCCAAGAACTCCCCACTATTAGGATTTTTGGGGACTATTGGAGCATTATATTAATAACATTATTACTTACATATTTTTTTTTTACTTTTACTTACCACTAGGCACAACCTGTTTTGTTTTCTTGTATTTTCTAATATTGATCTTGAGATTTAGGGTCCCCAAATTACAGAGTTTGCTGCCCCTGAGTTAGTGCTTCATTTTTGTTTTCCACAACACTACAAGTAAGATATGTAAGACTGTAGATGCAGTTTTCTCATTACGCCTCTTCATCTCCACAGCTTGGCCTCTTCATATTTGCCTTTGTAAGGGCATCTGTAAAAACACGAACAAGGATGTATCAAACAGAATACAGTTTGGAGAATTGGCAAGAAAATAAAAGAAACACAACTGCTCTTTTTTTACTCATTGTTTAACAATCTTTGTGAAATTTTATCTCCAAACCTCAAGATATATTTTAAAGCAAACAAAATCTGGTAGAAACTAAAGCAAGACCGCACATGAGGGATGTGTAATTTGTTTTATTTATATTAGTGCTTTGACTGATGCTCGATGTGGACACCTGATTACATTAACCCTTAAATTATCTCAAAACGTCTTAGCGGACAGGCAGTATACGTCCAGATTGAGCTATAACTGGAATATATCTTTTCATTCTGCTTTTGTAAAAGGTGATAGCAAGGCTGATGGATTAGTAGCCGGAATAAGAGGGGGAAAAAAAAGATAAATGGAAGAGCTTAGTGAAAAGACAAAGAGGATAAGACAGTGAGAAAGATAACAGAGTAGATATATATTAGGAAGGCACGATTCCGACAGATAAGTTCTACATATGTATTGGAAGGGCCAGATAATTCACTTGATATGAATGGCAAAGCAGCAGATGAAAGAGATGAAGGGAAAGAGTGACAATCTCTACATAATTAAGAGATGGCGTTTAACTGTCGTTGGCCGCGTGTAATTTTATCTAGTCCTGCACACATCATTCCAGATTACACTGGTCTCCATGAGCTGCCAAACCAAAGAATATGAAACAGTGGGACTCCAGATGCTATTGTATCACACCATCTAGTTATGCCTGCCTAGGTCCAGAAAAGGGTTTGCTCTGCATACTGAATAGCATTTCCTACACTAAAATCCACTGAACTCCATATTTCTGCAAACTAATTCTGAATGGCCCAAATAAGGCTGATATAGCAGGCTGTGACTATAGCCAATTTGACGAATTGTTCCAGATATTTTTATGTCCCTTTTGCCATTCAGATTTGAAGGAACACCATACCGCTTATACAAACAAGCTATACTGTCCTAGTCCATTTTTAGATTCTCTACTCTCTGTTAACCTGTAAAAAAAAGTTTTGACATACCTTTTTTCCAGTACAAAGGCTCATTCAGTGCAGCCGCCCACTCCTACTCCTGCAACATCATGAGGGTGCTTCCACAGCAACGACCATGTTTTACTCTGGCATGTGACAATCAGCGTTGAACAGCATGACGTGCTGATCAAAGGTAAGCATTGCATGTTCTTCTTATGCCTAATGATTCTCTATGAGAAGCATTGGTATGGACACGAAGGGGCTCCTACTGAATAAGGTTGTGGGGGGAGGAGCAGGCTGCAGCACTGAGTGAGACTCAATGCTAGAAAAAAAAGGCAAGTAGGAATGCATGTTGTATTGCTTATTCTACAGTGTTCCTTTAACAGATGTGTTACACTACACTATGCACACTATGTAGTCTTACTCGTATATTGACCTCTTTTTAACCTTAAACATATTCTAATCACTTCTATAAGTGACCTTGCATAAATGTATAAACCTGCATACACTCACTACACTCTTTAAAAAAAAAATGCTTACAAGCAGTAATATACAAATACATATGACATATGCAATTGTCATTTATAAAAGGGACACTCCAGACCCCTGAAGCATTTTAACATGCTGAAAAGCTATATGTGTGAAGAGTGTGTCTTATATTTTTCATTTTTTAAAACTGCAGATTTCAATAGAAATTTACACTTTTATAACTTAGCCTGGTTACACTCACCTGGCTTTCAAGCAAACAACCGGTCCTGTTACTTCCTGGTTGTTCAGCTCAGTGGAGCTAAACTCAAAACGCAGCAATGGCCCAGAGCACCTGCCTTGTAAAGACTTATCATTGAACTGCATTGGGAAGACTGTTTTTGGACAGCCACAGAAATTCTGGGCTGGGTTAGAAGGGGAAAGTTTGCAAACGTAGCAGACAAGAGAACTGCAGGTTTCGCAAGCTGTTTTAAAGTTTAGACTCCAATGAAACAAATAATTAAATGTATGTATGTTTACCTTTGAGGTATATCTACTAAACAGTAATTTTTAGTTATGTTGTACTTAGGCAGTGGAGTGTTCCTATAAGCTCACTTTATCTTCCTTTTCCTTTTTTTTTCGTGGGGGGGACGGAGGGATAATTTTTCTTTACTCAAACATATTATTGTTTTAAATAAATATAGTAAAGTAGGGTGGGGGTTAGGATGAGTTGCAATACAGAGCACCTTTACAAACATAAAGTAAATGTTTCCAGTTTCTGTGAAATGTGTAGATTGATTTTTATCTTGAATTGATAATTTCTAATAGCTCAGTGAGGATTTAAAAGTCTCAACTTGCCTATGGTTGACAATTTCCTGATTCTACACTAATGGCATCTCATTTTGAATGCATGCAGTCCCTTGAACTGTACCAATTAGCATAGTTAATGAAAGGGACAATCCAGGCACCAAAATAACTAACGTACATTTGATTGGTTTTGGATTCTATTCGTGTTGTAGTTCCACCAAATGTTTTCCTGATAGGACATCCATAATGTACATACACAACCAATGAGAGATCACTGAGAGCTGAGCTCGCGATGTGGCTTCTCCTCAGAGCCAATCACTATCTGCTTGTTATCTATATAATAATAGGAAGACTTTGATTGGCTGGGGAACAGAGCCATGTCAACACTGATCTCTCATTGGCTGAGCTGCATACATGCTCTTAACCTGAGATCAATCAGTAAGTGGTTTTGTCCAAAGGGGTAGTGTGGGGTTATGCTATAAAAAGCTAGAAAAAAAATCAAATTATTTTAAAACAAAACCAATGAGATATGTTGGCGAAGTTGGGAAAATGCAGCATGAATATGAAGCCCAAATCTATTAAATGCCCTCCTGAACAAACACTCAAGTTGTGCTAGTGCCTGGCGTGTTCCATTAATGAGTTGCTATGTACTTGGAATTTTCATTATCTTCCTTTATATTCCACATTATATCAAGAAATGATAACATGAGGATTTCAGAATTCTGAGTAAAAATACTGATTATTTAATCTCATAAGGATCTAACAGCTCTGCTTAGCGGATTTGTCTGGATTTCTGTAACACAGCTCTCAGAAAAATCCCCATTTTTTTTGCTGCTGTTTGCACCATCGTCAGCCTCAGTGCAGATACCTGATCCAATCAGTAAAAGCAGTCATCAACCCCACATTACAGTTTGTTTAATCTTTTTTTCTTCAAGAGACAGAGAGTTGCCACTTAGTTGACAGTGACACGTCTGAATTTTAATGAGAAGCAAAACTAATTACACAATAAAATAGATTGCCTGCATATCCGTCTAAGTCTTTCTCCAAGAAGAGGGATAAAATTACTATGTAATAAAGACTTGTATTTGAAACACTTTATTAGCTTATAGTTCTGGCTGTGAACAGACCGCTGGGTAGTCTGGAAAATAATGCTTTATAATCTAATTAAGGTATTGGTACAGGTTCATCTGAAAAAAGGGGTTATATTTGGCATGTATAAAGATCTGTAATTCCTAAATATAGATGGCTGTAATAAAAATTATACAATTTATAAAGTTCAGATATCAGTATGTGTGTAATCATTAAGCGATTTGCCGTTTAGATTTTTGCAAGAAGCTTATATTTTAGACAAAATGGTAACATGAAGAAAAAAAAACAAAAAACTGACTCATCTAATCTAAATTGCATTCTAATTTCAGCCACTCCAATTATAACTGTGACTTAACTTATGGTCAGTGACCAGAAAATGACAGGTGAGAATATACTAATAGTAGACATTGACTGTGATAAATACAGACTTTATGGATCAATAGTCAAGAAAAAGGACATTTTCAGCGGCATTCAGAGGCTTTTACATATAATGTATCTTTTCTAAGTGTCTAATTATTACCAAGTTATATTTAAGGACTATTGTCGTTTTAATATTCTTACATTAAGCACATTAATATATATGTTATAGTATATATTTAATCCCTTATGGATGAGGGTGATTGTCTAAGTTCCGAACCTAGGATCAGAACACATTTTTGGTAACACAAACCCTATAACAACCTCCACCAAATGCTATACCAACCCTAACCCTGTGCTTACACTAATTCTAACTGTATGTCTATTCTAACATTACCCCTAACCTTAACCCTAACACAGCATTAACTCTCACCTAACTTTACATTAACACTACCCTATGAGACATATCCTCTGCTAGCATCAGTATGTGGCCACCATTTACTGGCTGTTTTCAGCATTACAGGGAAAATTCCCTATAATGTTGAAATTTCAGCATGCTGAGCCTGCCGATAACACTTGCAAAGCCCAGCACCAATAACAATCAGCAGGAGGGCATTCAGGGGAGCATATGCAACTCTAAAATCACACTGGCGTAATCTGCACAGCTGCTGTGTTATCAATGGATTTTAAGGGCCATATGCAGCTCTCACTTTGAGTGCGGCAATACCATTCATCGGTCAGTCTGGGGTCACTAAATGTGACCTCCGCTGAGAGATAGGAGCCCTATATATTGACTAATGTCTAGGTCTCCCTGACCACGTTGCAGCATGGTATTTAAATATCCATGTAATGGGCTGTATGTTGCTCCAATTTGAGCGCTACATACCGTTTGGGGTCACTAAATGTGACCGCAGATGACAGAGAGGAACTACAGGTATTGATTTAACCCTGCTCACACCATGTTGCAGGGATAGGGATTGAAATTCCAATTTAAAGGGCTGTATGCAACATTTACTTTGAGCACTGCATACAGCTTATCTATCCGTCTGGGATCAGTAAATGACTGATACTTGGGGACTTTCCTTGTGTAAGCAAGGATTTTAAGTGATTAATGTCAATATGTTTAATGGAGTTAAAGCCTGTGCTTTGTGGAATGGCACATCAATGGCACATCATTATGTTTTGAAAGGGGTTAATGATGCAATCATAAACAGACAAATCTTCATGAATGAAAGCATATCTTACATATTTGTGATTTTCAGAACTATATCTGCAGCAGGTAAAATCATATTGCTTTTAAAGCTGACTATATAACCGACAGACCTGGATATACCTCACTTGCAAAGAAAGCTTTTAGACAAAAAGGTTCCAAGAAAAAAGCATTAGAAAAAGCATAAAGGACAATTATTGAAAATATGGTAGCCATACACTGCCTCCATACACTGCCTCCATTGGCACACCCTTCCACACCCTACTGACAAAATCACTTTCACTTTTCAGTATACTTCTTTTTACACCCTGATATTTTTCTTATTTACCTAAATAATTGATTTAAATAACAGTCAGCATAATTCTCATGTTATCAACTATTAAGAGTACAATTCAAATTTTATTAAACAAACCTCCTAATGATAACAGTATTTTTTTTTAACATAAAAAACTTACAACGCACTGTTCCAAATTATTACGCACAGTAAGTTTCAAAACACTTTATAGGTTGTAAAGAACTGAAAATTGTCATTTGTTGTGTTTGCAGCATATTTACTGAAATCAAAAGCTATTTCAATCAAATTTATAACAACATTTTAACTTTTTAAACATTTTAACAGGTCATGTTACATTTTAACATAGGACCCCTTATTTGATAACAGCTTCACAAGTCTTGCATCCATTGAACTTGTGAGTTTTTGGACAGTTTCTGCTTGAATTTGTTTGCAAGATGTCAGAATAGCCTCCCAGAAGATGTAAACTGCCTCCCACCCTCATAGATATTTTGCTTGAGGATGCTCCAAAGGTTCTCAATAGGATTGAGGTCAGGGAAGGATGGAGGCCACACCATGACTTTCTCTCCTTTTATCCCCATAGCAGCCATTGATGCAGAGGTATTCTTTGCAGCATGAGATGGTGCATTGTCATGCATGAAGATGATTTTATTACAGAAAGCTTAGTTCTTCCTTCTGTACCAGGGAAGAAAGTGGTCAGTCAGAAACTCCACATACTTTGCAGAGGTCATCTTTACACCTTCAGGGACCCTAAAGGGGCCGACCAGCTCTCTTCCCATGATTCCGGCCCAAAACATGACTCCACCACCGCCTTGCTGACGTCGCAGCCTTGTTGGAACAGGGTGGCCGTCCACCAACCATCCACTACTCCATCCATCTGGACCATGCAGGGTTGCACAACACTCATCCGTGAACAGGACTGTTTGAAAATTAGTCTTCATGTATTTTTCTGCCCAATGCAGCTGTTTCTGCTTGTGAGCATTGGTTAGTGGTGGCCGAATAGAAGGTTTATGCACAGTTGCAAGAATATGGAGGACTCTACACCTTGATGTCCGTGCAGGGCCGGCCTTAGGCATTTGGGCGCCCTGTGCAAAAAATCTTCACAGCACCCCTTCCCACACACCCTGTCACACACACACACACACACACACACACAGGCAGGCAGACAGCCATACACACACACACACACACACACACACACAAACACACTCAGGCAGTCATACACAGACAGCCACACACAAACACACACACAGACATAGAATGTGACGGCAGATAAGAACCATTCGGCCCATCTAATCTGCCCAGACAGTCACACATAGGCAGTCACACACAAACACACACACACACACAGGCAGACAGCCACACACACAGCCACACACAAACACACAGGCAGACAGCCAAACACACAGAGGCAAACAGCCACACACACACACACAGTCAAACACACACAGACAAACAGCCACACACACACAGTCAAACACACACAGACAAACAGTCAAACACACACAGACAAACAGTCAAACACACACAGACAAACAGTCAAACACACACTGTCAGACAGCCACACACACACAGACAGACACACACACACACACACACACACTGGCAGACAGTCACACACACACACGCAGACAGTCACACACACACACACACACACACAAACATAGGCAAACAGTCACACACACACAGGCAGACAGCCACACACACACAGTCAGACACACACACTCACTAACATTCAAACACACTCACAGACACACACTAACAGACACACACTAACAGACACAGACACACACTAACATACACAGACACACACTAACAGACACAGACACACACTAACATACACACACACACACACTAACATACACAGACACACACTAACATACACAGACACACACTAACATACACACACTAACATACACAGACACACACTAACATACACACACACACACTAACAGACACAGACACACACTAACATTATTTACACACACACACACACTAACTGACACACACACTCACCCACATTAACACATTTTTTTAAATTTATTTAGACACCCCCCCCCCCAGCCTCCTTTCCTTTGGGAATGCTGGGGGGGGGTCTCTTCCTCCCTGGTGGTCCAGTGGCTGCTGGGCGGTCGGGCGGCGCTGGCGGGCGGCCGGCGAGGGAGCACTTCCTCTGAGCTGTTTGCTCAGCTCCCTCGCGCGCCTCAGAGTGAGGCTGGGAGCCGGAATATGACGTCATATTCCGGCTCCGCCTCCCAGCCTCACTGTGCGGCGCGTGAGGGAGCTGAGCAAACAGCTCAGAGGAAGTGCTCCCTCGCCGGCCGCCCGCCAGCGCCGCCCGACCGCCCAGCAGCAGCCCAGCAGGTCTGTTAACCGCAAGGCTAACAAGACATTTGCCTTGGGCATTTGGGGGCGGCTTTTTTTGCCGCCCCCTGGAAAATGCCGCCCAAGGCAAATGTCTTGTTAGCATTGCGGCTAACAGACATGCCGTGTGAGCTATGCGGCCGCAGGGCGCCCCCTGCACCATGGCGCCCTGTGCGGCCGCACAGCTCGCACACCCCTAAGGCCGGCCCTGTGTCCGTGGGACTCCAGAGGCACCAGCAGCTTCAACTATCTGTTTGCTGCTATGTAATGGTATTTTAGCAGCTGCTCTCTTGATCTGATGCATGGATATGGCAGAAATCTTCCTCAATGTGCCTTTGTCTGCACGAACCCGTCTGTGCTCTAAATCAGCCACAAATCTCTTAGTATTGCGATGATCACGCTTACGTTTTCGTGAAATATCTAATGTTTTCATACCTCGTCCAGGGCATTGAACTATTTCACTCTTTTCGGCAGCAGAGAGATCCTTTTTCTTCCCCATATTGCATGAAAATGGTGCTCTGCTTAATAATGTGGAACACCCTCGTTTAGTAGTTTTTCCTTAAATTTGGCTCACCTGGCAATCTAATTATCACAGGTGTCCAAGATTGTTTTCAGTGATGAAAAGAGCCCTGAGACACAATGCCATCCATGACTTAAACTGAAAAACACAATATTTAACCTTTGTGATACTTAAATAGAATTTGCATAATAATTTGGAACAGGGTGTATACACTGAATCTTTCACCAAAACTGCTTATTACTATTCTCACAATATAATACATTCCCTAGCAATCTCATTTATATTCGTCCCAATATGGACAACTATTTCCCCCAATTGACTGCAAGAAAATTCCATATCTTTAAGTTGTTTATTCTTTAGAAGTTTTATTAATACTGCTTTACCTGTAAGTTTCTTGTTGTCCTGAACTTTCCTGTGCCTGGTGCATGCACTTGTTGTCTGTACCTATATCAAGTTACATTGCATAATTAGTAGCTACAAAATTTTATACAGTCACTTTCAGTCTACATTACAGGGGCTAGCATAAAGCTAATAGACTCCTAAGAGAAAGGTGGAATTAGAGGGCAAATAAAGAGCAGCATACAGAGAGCAAATAAGGAAATAAAGACTATCCAATTTAAGTCAATCCTTACTTCTAGTAAGGAGCAGAACGTTGCTGGTCTGTAGGGTGCCAAGTTGAAGAGCGCAGTGTGTTGGCCTCAGTAGATTTTCCAGTTGGTATCCCAATTCTCTTGTGTTATATAACTGCAACACCACAATACCCGGCACTTCTCCTCAATTCCTGCTACTTAAGGAGTATTTAAGAAGCACCCTACCACCTCAACAAAAAGGAAAAAAAGGCAGGAAAAGAGTTAGAAGAAGAAAAGGAAGGGAAAGTAGAGAAAGTGAAGGGGAAGGGGTGAAAAAGGGAGAAGAAGAAAAAAAGGCGCACCAGGAAAGAGAGGTAAGGGTGTAGAGGAGAAGGACTTAGGTTGAAATAAAATAAGCACAAAGGTTTAATATACGGAAAAGCAAAGACAACATTAGCCTAAAGAGTACATAATCTTCAGGAAAATGAAAAATTAAACTAGATTAAGAATACAAACTAAAAGAAAAAGGCCACAAAAAAGGCACCAAACGGCAAGCACCTAAAAAAAAAAAAAAAAAAAAAAAAGGCGGAAAATAAAACAGAAAAACGGCTCTCCTTTTCACCAAATCCAACAACCATGGAGTAATTGACTCTCTCTAATATCCCCTTAGAAGAAGGTACTAACAAAAGACAAATGGAGAAAACCCAAGATTTATGTCAAAGAGAAGGAAGAAGTGAATATGATTATTTACTCAGTCACTTAGACACACAATTTGGGAAGCTGAGAAAGAAATAGAAGCTAACACTATAGACATCAAGAAAGAACTGCTGACTCTTAATCAACGATTCCTAGGAATAGAAGAAAAATTAATGGGCTGGCACATAAGTCAAATGCCCACAAAGAAGAACATCTGGTGCTAGAGAAAAAGATAGCTGATATGGAAAACAAAAACAAAGATAACACATAATCTAAGTGTAGTAATTATACAAAAACATATAAGGTGGTATATTGGAATGAAAACACACTCACACTTTCAAGAGCTATATAGAGCTCTGCTGTTAAGGGCGTGGACGGTATAATCCCTGTCTACGAATATATTCCCCACAGTAGTGATGGTGGTTATGGCATTTTTCTCAATGTGCGGTATGTGAAGGCACAAGTGAGAACACCCAAAAGTATAGTATGTATGGTATACTTTTCCTTTTTTAGATAAAATAAGTATTGCACTCACATTTTATAGAGCATAGACCTACTCTGGTGTAGTAGGGTGTTGGTGGTACAATCCCCACCTAGGATATGTAGAACTGGAAGTATAATGGAATTCAGGAAACCGGATGATTTAAAAAGTAAATACCAAATAAATTCATATCTTAAATTTAAATGGTTAAACTTTATATATATATATATATATATATATATATATATATATATATATATATATATAAAATCCAAAATAAGTAAGAGCACACTTAATGTGTTTCACCATGGGGTTTCATCAGAAGTGTGACTTGGCTCTCAAACAGATTAAGTTTATCGACAAACAATCTTAATTGTTAACATATGGTAAAAAAAACATTTTGATTGGTTTCCCACAATACTTCTGGTATTCAAATATCAGTCAGAGATGTTGTTAAAGTAGTAACAGGTCTGTGATTGGTCCGTCCAGCATTCTGTATGCAAATCCAATGAGGATGTCCGCCCATTCAAGTTTCAATTATGTTGTTTCCAGCTGCCGTAATTTAGCTGTGATAAATCAATCATACTGAACATGTGTGGTGTCATTACACATGTCGGGAGGGTCCATCTCATACCATATTAAATACGCATATGTATCCAGAAGGATTTGAATGCAAATGTCAAAGTTCTAATAGCCTAAAAAAGATCTGGCGGAAGGGAGGATGTTAACATTATTAGTATTAGCATACAAGGAATAAAAATATAAATACATATACAGAACTCTAATAAAAAGTAATATACTAAAAACCATATCAAATTACTTTCTAAAAAGAAATAACAAGAAATAGGTATCAATTCAGACTTATATATGTGCATAAAAACTAGTGATCATCAAATGTATTAATTAAAAGAAAAGGGGGCTAATGTTCTAATGCTTACCAGCCCATATAATATAAATATATAATACAGATACAGGATATAGCATGGTCAGACCATAACCCTGTCATACCTTGTGTCCCACACCGTCCCGGTCCCGCCGTCCGTCCTCTCCTGCCGGGCGGTTCGGATTTGCGGCTGTCGTTGCACGCGCGCACCTCCAGGGGTGCGCGCGCGCGCATCTG
The DNA here is from genome assembly GCF_036172605.1 of Pelobates fuscus. Lineage (NCBI taxonomy): Eukaryota > Metazoa > Chordata > Amphibia > Anura > Pelobatidae > Pelobates > Pelobates fuscus. The sequence continues at coordinate 160,236,648 of NC_086319.1, forward strand.
GGAGGGCGTCCGAGGACGTGTGCGCACGCATCTGGGAGGGCGTCCGAGGACGTGTGCGCACATGGAAGCCAACAGGGGGATGTGACATTAGCTTTTAAAGTGATAGTAGCCTATTGCTACTATCTATTTATATCCTCCCTCATTTCTGTCCCTGCCTATCAGAATACACCTTGCCTTATATTAACCTCCTTCTGACATCACTTCCTTGCCCTGTTGTGGTTTTTTATAGCCCGAGAGTGCGTTATTATTAGTGCTTGTTATTCGGTTATTCTCGTTTCTGGCTCCCTGAACTTGGCTCTGTCTATTTGCTTACCCGTACCTCTATATCCCTGACCATGGTGTGTTTGACTATTCTTATCTCTTATTCCTACGTTAAGTCCGGCCACTTTAAGGTCCAGTAATACGTCTGCCTGTGCTTGCCTTTATTGTTCTCTGGTTTGCGTGTTGGGGAGTATTAACCTTGACAAATACAAAGATGACTTTGATAATTTTCGTAAAGAATGGCGCATAAAAGATTTTATATTACATTAAAAAAAAATAATGTGGAAGAAATTAAAAAAATAACAAATCTCTTTTTCTTGGAAAATAAAAACAAAGGCACACCGGACATTATGGTCTGGTGCGCTTATAAAAGTGTAGTTAGAGGTTATTTGATAAAAATGGCAGCCATTGAAAATAAAAAAGAATTACCACCTCTTTTAAAATTATATATAACACTAAGCGAATATAAAAGGCAAAATAAAACAACACCCTCCATACAAACAGCAAGTAAGATTGCAGAAACAGAAAAACAGATCAACAACTACCAATTAATTAATAAAGCATCCAAACAATTAGAAGCATTACCAGGTAAATGTTACCTAAAAGGCAATAAAGCAGAAACAATTATGTCCAATAAATTAAAAAAAAGATAAACATAAAAGAGTAATATATAAAATAAAAGATAAAGATACCTACTTAATGGCCCCAGAAAAAATAGGTCTAGCGTTTCAAAGATTTTACCAGAATCTATATAGTTTACCAGAAGAAACATTTGGCAAGGTAAAAGAGATTGAGAAATTCTTTGAAAATCTGTCCATGCCAAAAATTCTACCCGACCAATTAAGACTGATAAACCAGTCCATAACAGAACTAGAGGTTACTAAATCTATAGATAAACTTAAAATAAAGAATGCTCCAGGCTCAGATGGCTTCACAAACAAATTCTACAAGCTAATGAAAGATAAATTAAGATAAATTAAACTAACTAATATTTTTAACTATATAATGGAAACAGGAGACTGTCCTGGAGAGCTGTTGAGAGCGAACATTGTTCCCATCCCAAAAGCAGATAAAGACTTAGATCATATTGGCAACTACAAACCTATATAATTAATTAATACAGACATTAAAATACTATCTTCCATTCATGCTGATAGGCTAAATATAGTAATACCACAATTAATCGATAATGACCAAGGCGGATTCATACCATGGAGATCCCCAATTGATAATCTCAGAAAAATAATAAACATATTAGTAGAAAAAGAGAACAATGGAACCCCTCTAATATGTCTGTCAATCGACGCAGAAAAAGAGTTTGTCAGGGTTGGATGGGGTTTCATGTTCGCCACTTTAAACCTGTTTGGAATCACTGGATCAATTTCACAAGCTCTTTACAGCTCTCCATCAGCTAAGGTAACAGGCTCAGGATTTACATCACAAAACTTTTATATCTAAAAATGGGACTAGACAAGGGTGTCTGCTTTCCCCTCTACTGTATATAATGGTGTTAGAACCCCTAGTGATTTTAATAAGACAAAACAAAAAAATCAAAGGATTCACGAATTTGCTAGGACAAACCAAATTAAACATTTAAGCAGATGATATTTTACTAACATTAGAAGAACCAAATATTTTCAGACCCAAAATTATTGAAGGATATAAATACTTATTCTAAAGTTTCAGGATATAAAATAAACTTGGAGAAATCAACATTTATAGCTATAAATGTGAACATAAGGACAATCAAATTTCTTGTACAAGACATTGGGCTCCTTGAAAACAATGACAGGTTAAAATATTTGGGCATTACCATAACCTTAGACCTAAAAGATTTAGTAGAAGCCAATTTCCTTCCTTTACTAAAACAAACTAACAAAAATCTAAGGGACTGGAAAGGCATGGGCATTTCTTGGTCGGGTAGGATTAACATTCGAAAAGCATACATTTTGCCAAAATGGTTATTCTTGTGGAGAATGATTCCTATTAACTTCCCAGAAAACTGGCGGTCATTACTACACTCCTCTTTTTTTAAAATTCATATGGTAGGGCAGGAAACCAAGAGTTAAAATGAAAGTTTATGCCAGATCAAAGCAGGACGGAGGATTGTGGTGCCCAGAAATTTTGCAATGTTATCAGGCTAGTAGGCTTTTCCATAAAATGCTCACACAAAGTAAAGCGCCAACTCAAGAAATATGGTACAAAATGGAAAAAGCTAAAACTGGGGTTGGAAATTTAGCCTCATTATTTTGGGTAGTAGAGGTAAACAAAAAATATATGAGAGAGGCTTGAACCAAATCCCAGATAATTGAAGAGTTAACGAGATGGTGGGTCAAATTTACAAACAATAAAGAAATAAAATAGTAGATGCATTCCCACTCTCAAGCATTTCAGATCAGTTAGAAAATATAAAATTAGACATTTGGATATCAAGTGGGATAAGGGAACTTAAAAGATATAGTGGTGAAACATAATCTCAAACCCTTTAACCAAATTAGGAAGGAATGTAATATTCCCCCAAGTGAAACGTTTAATTATCTGTGAATTAAGAGCTTCTTAACATAACACCTCTATAAAAACAAAGGGGAGAACACCATAAACCTTATACATCTATTTGAACTAAAACATAATAACAATTTACTGGCTAAATGTGCCAAAGTTGTATATGGATGGAGACATGATAAACCGATAGCACTGATCAATAATGAGGAAAATAACTTGAAGTACATGTAGAAGAAGAAGAATAGATAAATTCCTTAAACAAACTAAATAAATATATACACTGTCTAAACCTCACAGAAACTCAATTTAAACTAGCAAATAGATGGTATTTAACACCAAAACGTTTAAAGAAAATTTACCCAGAGTTACCAGATAGATATTGGAAATGTAATATTGATGAAGGTAATTTGATCCACAGCTGGTGGCAGTGCACATCTATAAATAATTTTGGAAAAAAGTAATTAAGATAATATATCAAATAACGGAAATAAAACTACCCATCAAATCTGAAGTGGTCCTACTAAATATGAACTGGCCAAATATGAAAAAAACAAAACACATTAATGTTAATACTACACATAATCACAGCAGCTAAATTACTCTTAGCATGAAATTGGAAAACAGGGAAAATTCCATTCATTAATGAAATAATAAAACAAGTTATATGGCAGGCAAAAATGGAAAGGGGTATTCTGGTGAATTTAGGAAATAGATATAAATAAACAGAAGACTGGGACACATGGATAAACAAAATGGATAATATAACTGGTTCTCTCTCCTCTCTGCAGTCATCTTTGTTGTTGTTTTTTTTTTCTCCCTTCTTTCAGAATTTGAGAATATCCAATAGAGAGAGAGAGAGAGAGAGAGAGAGAGAGAGAGAGAGAGAGAGAGATAGAGAGAGCGTATGCTTAGTTACAGAGAAGGGAAGTATTAGACCAAATGAAGAGAGAAGAAAGAAAAAGAATAAAACCCCAAAACGGGAAGACAAATAGAATAACAAAATATTGAAACTATATACGATACAAGAGGTACTCTCTCTCCCAAGACCAGATGAATAAAGCAAATAGATAAAAACCTTTATTACGAATTCATTAATATGGATAGGAGTAAATCCAGGGGGGGGGGGGGGGGGAAGGGGGGAGGGAGGTGGGAAGGAGGGTTTGGCAAGATTAATAGAATTGTAAGAAATATTTATGATATACTCATGATATTGATGATGACACAGTACCAAGGCCTGAATCACAAAAGTATCATTAATATCATTAAACTCAAATAAGGCAGGTACGTGTCTGAATTTTTTTTTTTAAAAGGCATTCTAAAAGTCGGTAAAACGTCTTTCGGATCCACCTTTTGTGGGTTTCCACTTTCCTGCATGTTGGGGTAAGACTCCCATGACATTTGCGCAAGACACCTAACGCTATATATCCACCAAACTATATGAATTGTATTTTGCCATCCCACAGTTCTGATGTGTCTTTTTAGGATAACTTTCATATTATAGTTATCACTGCATGATGTTCTTGCATAAAAACACTGTTTAAAAAACAAAAGAAAGCAAAGCTTTTACAGAAAAGAGCTGGATAGATCTTGATTAATTATTAAAGTATTTACACAGCATCAGCAGTATTTAGCAAAATAAACAAACATGGCTGCTCACATTCAATTCGGGCTCTTTGTATGCAGTATATATACAAATAGCAGTATGGGGCTATGACTGGGCCCACAGCTATCAGTTCAGGTTTAACAGGAATTCAGATACCGGTTGTAAGGTAATCAGAGAGGTTTTTTATGTTACAGTAAAATCTGATATTTTTCTAAGCACTCGTAAAATGAGATTCACATAGCATAATTCAAAGCGATGCCTAGCACATTCATTTGCCTTAAATTAGCTGTGTATAGCAATCATTCTGCTTTTCACATCAAAATGTTGAGGATCTGACAACACACTTTTAAACATTGTTACCCTAATCTTTGTTTTAAGATATATTTTCTCTTTTACATTATTCTCTACACTAGAATGCAAATAATGGAGTCTAGAACAATTAAGCAGAGGCTGATTTTGTGGACAGAAATTCTCGAGACATCTGCTATTCGCAGTTAAATTGTTGCTCACAGCTGTTAGAATTTTAACAGCTGGGGTCATAAACTTATTCCCCAAAAATATTTACTTACTTAGTGGCATATTGCTAAAGGGCCTGATTCCAAGGTTTTATCTGTTAGGATATTTACCAACGTCACCATGTGTAGTGAATTAAACCCTTTAAAACTATCTATTCTTCATTTATTAAACATGCAAAATTCCATTTTAACTGATGATTTTGGCTATACATTGACTTCAATTAAGTGATTTTGTTATCATCACTAGTTTGTGGTTATAAAGATGCAAAATGATGTCACGTGCCTTTCCTATTTTATTTAAAATAGTCATAATATGAGGAAAACATGGACTGTCCAAATAAAGCTGTAGATAATAGATTTGCTTTTTGGCAGAATATTAATGTAATAATGATAATAATATATGGAGAATTTTGTAGGAGGTAGTTGTAAAACATAATATTTCTAGAATAAACAATCTGTTATCTGTATTTCTCCAATTGTTTGTGTAAATCATTTAAAACAAATATTATGTTAAGCATAGCAAAGGATTTTTTTTGTACATTCAGGGACGTTAAGACATATAATTTACTTTCTAATGAAGTCTTGGCAGATTCAGTCAATATGTTAAAAAATCTGAAAATGAAAATCTTCTTAACAAATACAGCCAATTGTTAAGGTTTTTAAAGTTTATTTTAACTTAGATTATTTTGGAAAAAATCCAATTACCTTCAATATATATATATATATATATGTATATATTTGTAGTCGGGGCAATATAACCATATACAGAAATCTAGCATATAATAACCATAACATCAATGAGTTGGAACCAGTCGGTTGTGGTGTGCCGGAACCGACAAAGCAGTAGGCCTGTAATAAAAGGGGGTCTACCTTAGAGGGTGTTTATGAATAGAGGGAGTGGTGGGTAGGGTGACTCGCCAGACCAGTAACGATAAGGTGGGAGTGGTTTGGCCAGTAATAAAAGTGGGCAAAAATAAAATACCATAAGACGTAATACGGTAACCAACTTCTTTCTTTATTTAGATAAGTCACAGAAAGCTTGTCTTAATTCTTTAACGGGATTAGGTATGTAGAGTGTGTAAGCTGAGGATTTCCAGCGTCCCATTGTCTTGATAATGTGCGGGGGTATGTGATTAGCAGATGCTGTAGATGCTGCCCCGATTCGTAAACAATGACCTGAGAAATGATTGGGGTTTAGGCCGAGCCTAGTCAATAGTAGACATACATAAAGCATGAACTTTGTTGTTGTCAGAATGCTACCATGCAGTTCGAGCAAAGGTTGTAAAGGTTGTTTGTGGAGTGAAAGAAGATAAGCGTCAAAAACTTGTACAGGGCACCATTTATTATGAGTAGGATACAAGGGGATTGTAATAGTATGACCTATGGCGCTGGTTTTGATTGTTTTAAAATTAGTAGGTAATGGTCGTTATGTTTTTGCAAGTCCATAGTTCTTAAGTAGTCGGGGGTTGTAATGGCTAAATATATAGCTGACTTTATTATCGTATTAGTTATGGGCTCGAAAGGAGAAGAATCTAATAAATTGATTAGTGAATGGAATGGAATATGTTGTTGTCTATGGGAAGTCTTTGTGAGGGGACTTGTGAAAACGCTGTATGTGGGTGGGGGTGAGGGTTTCTGTTCTGACATGAATACAACCATCTGGAAAGATTGTCATTGTATTGTTGTTGTTTTTACCATATAGTGAATTATGATTTACTATAAACTAAATAACAAAATGTAAGCTAAAATTGCTAAGTGAAAAAAAAAAAGGGAAATGGAGAATTATTTCGCATATTTGGCCTTAAACGTTTACATTTTTTTACAGTTTTTTTCACAATTATTTACAATTTCGTAACATTATTTAAGGAATAAAATAATTCTAGCTATGAATTATTGTTTTGTTTTTGTCATTCTTTAACACAGAAGTGTATGTTTGCTCTGTACATAGGAATTTGGGAAGTTTTTCACAACAGGAAGTCTACATTTTGTTTCAATCCCTATTCCTGTGTACTTGTTGAGTTACGGTGCAAAAATAGGAACACATACCTTTTCACCCATGTTTAGATTTGATTGTAAATCCTGAGATTTGGGGTTTCTCTGTTGCGTGTGGATGAACCTACCACTATGCTCTGTATATACATTACGTTCATGAGTAATCTTGTCACTATCCATGCAATTTAGGTTTCATTTGCCTTGATATTTTAGTGTATTTTTCCTAGTTTTTTGCATGTGTCTTCCTCCCTGTGACTCCAAATGCAGTTTTAGGCCAGAATTCTCTATCTGCTTGAAAACTATTCCGCTGCCACTTTCTTAGACCCAAATCTATTACCGTGAATTGTCATGGCCACCCTACTCAGCCTGTTGACGTGCAGGAGAAAGATTTAGAAAAGACAGCTCGGTATGTTAGATTAGGCATCTTTAAAATTTTGTGATAAATGGTTTTTATTTTCATCACAGATAAAGCAAGTGAACAGCAACATAGCGATGCATTTCGGTTTGAGCATACGCAGAGGCTAAATAGGCTAAATAGGCTTTACAATGCAATAACGTACACCGACATGTGTAGAGCATAGATAATCTAGATTGCTTTAAGAGGTTACAGATGGTCACTCATGGTTCAGGCATCTGACACTTAAAAAACAGGGTTTACGAGGCATGCAAACTTGTTTGAGCATTGGTGCATTAGGAATGCATATGGGAGCATCGTCTGTTGACTCGGTAGGTTCTGGGTGTAGTGGGGTATAGTGGGGTGTTTAGAGATACTGCTGCATTTGGAGTTATCGCTCCGCAAAGATTCATCTATGGTGTTTCCTTATCCGGTTAGCTGTGTATCCTAGCACCTCATCTATCGTGTCTTGCCGCTACCTACCATGGTTCAAGGTGTTACGCGCTGTTGCGCGCTGGTGGACGGTGCATGGTGGATTGGCTGTCGGCTAGATAGGTGCTAAGCTGTATATGCATTGACATCCACATCATGACCTCCCCTAGGTGGGACCAAGTGATTTCAGCGCCTATTGTGTGGTATGATATGTATCCAATGGCCTGTTTTTTATAGCATCTGTCAGTGGTCCTCTTTCTGCGAGTGATGTGGCCCTTGGGTGGTGTGCGGCTGCGGGGCGATGTAGGTGTTGAGGTATTACAATTCTGCGTGTGTATGACTTAGCCGATAGTAGTGTGTGGTCGTCTTGGTTGGCATCTATTGTGTCGTACGTAACCGGGTGGGTGACTGTGGGCATCTCTATGGTAGCTCCCTGATATGTAATATACCAATATGGGTCCGTCTGTGTTTGGGTGAGATTACGAGGGTGGGGGTATTCCTGTAGTGAACGGTGTGAGAGTGTGCCCTTGTGTGACCTTCCGTGAGTGGTCCCGTCGACATGTGTGGTTCCATCATTACGGGCAGGTGATAGCGGGAATGTGGTGATGTTGATGCAAGGTGCCTGTTTCATGGGCTTAGTCTGTGGTAACGTCTGAGGTGAGTTGCTGTTTAGGCATTTGGGTAGTTGTAGTGTAAAGTCGTGCAAGTCTGGGTTAAGTGCCTGAAGTAGGTGTAGTGTTAGTGTTGTTTGTTCGCGGAATAGGTCCGCGTTTCAAGTAGAGGTCTGATGGGGGATAGGGTATGGGCAGAGAGCAGAGGGAGGCGGGGGGGAATGGGGAAAGGGAGTGGGGAGAGGGTCTTGTCTACCGAGGCTGGGTATTCTCCCCGGTCGCCACCCCGGTTTCCTCCGCCCCGGGGGCTCACCTGAGGGCGGTCCGCATGGTGTCACATGCTTGCACTGCCATGGGGTTAGGGAGCTCGCAGAAGTTGCACGAATTTGTCTGTGGAGATGTGTCTCAGCCAGTAGAACCATCTCTTTGTGTATTTTTTTTTTGCGGTCACCGTGGTTATCTTCCACTTCCTCTACTTATTGCCGAATCGAGGGGGTGCGTGGTTGCTTCCAGAATATGGGGATGGTTGCCTTTGCTGCATTGAGAAGTCTCGTAATCACAGATCTTTTATATGCCGGCGTGGATATGGCTCTGTGGTGTAGAAGGTTGGGGGCCAGTGTTTGCGGTATGGTTTCGTCTGTCACTTCTCAGATTACTCAGCCAATTGTTTCCCAGAACGGTCTGATGAGTGCACAGTCCCACCATAGGTGGAAAAACGTCCCTGTGTCCATCCCGCATCGCCAGCAGGTGGCCGACGTTGAGCTGTCTCATGTGTGGAGGGCGGCGGAGGTGATGTACCATCTCTTGAAGATTTTATATGCGTTTTCTTGGAGTCTCGCCGACCCTGGGGTCTTCTGGGTTATCCCAGTCCGCATCTGTGAGTGTAGCTTCGAGATCCTCCTCCCAGCGCCTGATGCATGGCGGAGCGAGGAGATATTGGCCCGTTGCCAATGAGTTGTAGACCAGGGATATCGCTTTAGGCGGATCTTTAAAGTTTTGTAAGAATCAAGTATTCATCCCTTATAGCCTGATGTGTGACCTAGTTGCCTGCATGACGATATGGTCCTTACGTCACTGGTTTGCAATAGGTCTGAGCTGGAGCAGTTTCCCACATGAATTACACAAGCTGTTCCACACATTCTAAATGCATGTGGAAAGTAACTAATTGTTGATCAATTTGTTACAATATAGGAAGAACTGAGTGACACCCTACTAAAAAAGCACATATAATGATCTGTAGGAGAAAATCAGTCTGTGGCTGATTAGAGCTACACCTAAATAGCATCCTTTATGTAATCTAACACAAAGGTTTTATGTGGAAAATCACAATTGTGGTCGGACCTAAATGTGGGTGTTTGTATGTAGAGAATTGTGATCATTGCAAAAGAATGACATCTTTTGCATAGCTAAACTAGTTTTTTTCTGTATTTTCATTGGATGTGCTACCTAAAATAGTGAAAGTAATTTAATTTTCTGAAAAGAAAAGAAAAAAATGGGGAAAATATCATGAGGAAATTGGGGTACAAAATGGTAAACAGGCTGTGATAAGAAATACAACATATAACAATTAATGAGGAAGAGATACTATAGTAGATACCATATAGTGACGATAGGATGACTATATATCTAATAGGTAAACCAACAGGCTATATTTATTTGCCTAAAATGTATTACCCAGAAACACTCATATCCATCGATAAATGGCAGAATGGTACTGATGGTATTAGTCTGTTATGGCTTCTTAGATTAACCCCTTAAGGACCAAACTTCTGGAATAAAAGGGAATCATGACATGTCACACATGTCATATGTCCTTAAGGGGTTAATGGGCTTCTATTGAAAGAAAAAAACAAAAAAACAGAAAAGAATGGTAAAAGGTGAGCGCTATCCTAATGAAGGTGCTTCTATAGCACCGAAACACGCGTTGGGATTTTTTTGTTTTTATTCACCTAGCACTATGCACTACTTTGTTTGATCTCACTTTTCTTTGAGTTTATTATTTAGTAATGAGGAAGAGGGAGTCCTGTGATTAGATAAGAGATTATCTGAGATAAGAGTGAGAAAGGAACAGCTGCAGGGATATTTAGCATTATCGGCACCAATGAAGGTGCTAAAGGGACAGCACAGCTGACTTGCTATTATTGTGTCTCTGAGTGTGTGTCTCTGTGTGTGTCAGTGAGTGTGTGTGTGCGTGTGTCTGTCAGTGAGTGTGTGTGTGTGTGTCTGTCGGTGTGTGTGTCTGACAGTGAGTGTGTGTGTGTCAGTGTGTGTGTGTCGGTGTGTGTATGTCAGTGTGTGTGTGTGTGTCTCTCTGTGTGTCAGTGAGTGTGTGTGTGTGTCAGTGAGTGTTTGTGTGTTGTCAGTCTTGCGATGGCCGCTGCTGGACAGTGAAGTACACGTGACGTGACGTTGACATGCTTCACCTTCACATGGTTTCAAGAAGTAGCGGGAGATTCCGCTTTGGCACAGGGTGCGGACGGCGCCTTTTGGAGTTTACCAGAGGCCGGACTCTGGAGTCGAACACTGGCAGCGTCAATGTCAGTGGAGTCTGCTTGTTGGCTAGAGGGGGGTACTGGGATTTAGTATAGGGAGAGGAGTGGGATTTAGTATATGGGGGTGACTGGGATTTAGTATATGGGGGACTGGGATTTAGTGGTCGGGGGTGCTGTGGTTCAATAGAGAGTGGTGCTGGTTTTTTTTTTATACTGTCAAAATAAACCTACGTTTCTATTAAGATGTAAGGTTTTTTTTTTTGCGGCCCACATAAACCTTGTTTATTTGGCACGTGCTAGACTTTGAGTTTGACATGCTTGTTGTAGATTCTACCCTGTGTTCATTCCATTGGCTACAATGCTTTGTACACTGTATATCAACATCAGTAGAGCAGGGTTTATTATTACACACTGTCAGGGTAAAATGGAAGCTCACCAATCTCACAGTTCTTGATAAATCTCTAGAGTACAACCTCCAGTACTAGTAAAAGGGTTCATTGAGGCAGAAAGATATACAAGACAAGAAGCAGGGAATCAGGGAAATGAGAAAAAAAGACTTAAGATAGAAGATAAGTAAAAGCTTCCAGTACAAACCAAGTGTTACACAAATTAATAAATTGTTTATTGAAAGGCAAGGGCATAATTTAATCTTCAGGGACATTTACAGAAGGCAGACTCCCCCTATCTCTTTGTTGTACAGATTCCTAATGAAATGTCTTCTCTATAATTAACCTTTCCTGTTGCAGCGGTGCTGGGTACACAGTGAATTTCACAAGCGCAGCCTATTAACGTCTTGCGAGGAAGTAGTGATGAGTTTTCTGGAAGGCATATACAGTGAATAAACTTTACCCTTGCCTTTCCAGTGAGATCTAATGTTATGTTCTTTATTTCAGTGACAGCACCTTTCATAGAGTGTAATCATATTAATGTTTACTTTCTATAGTAATAATAGTTTAATAATGTATATATTATTTATTAGCTGCCGGGCTGTTATATTTAGGAACTATCCATAACCAGCTAGATTCCTGAAGGTAGATCAAAGCACCATTTAAGTAGCCATTTTAGGGGAATATTATATCAACTGTGCATTGAGAGAACCCAGCTGCAGACAAATAACAATTGTTATTGTATTTGACCATGTTCTTCTATGCCTTAATGGTTGTGGAATAAATGGAAACTATGGCAGCTGCATGTGTGTATATGTATTTATGAGGTTGGTCAAGTATGGCATCATATAATGCCATACAACTGCACATCAGGCACGGTGACATGCTGATTCATTTGCAACAGCTAATGTTTTGGTAAATCTGATAATAATACTTTGATTCAGAACTGGGGGACAGAGCCCACAGTCTAACAACACCAGAACCACTAGAACTGCATGTTGTGCTTAGACTGCCCCTTTAAATGAGAGAAATGGGTATATAGTCTCACCATTTAACCACACTGTATTATGCCCACCCCTATGTTGAAGTATTCCAATATTGGTATACATATCTCTTTTCCCATCTATCATTACGAAATAGATGATGATTGTATTCCGTACTACAGCATTCTGCCGATACAGTAATTCTCCTGGCTCATGTGCATTGTACTGGTTGCTAGGATACAACTTGGAACGCAAACATCTCCCCCCTTCTTGGCTTGACACTCGGGAACACCATAATACAACACTTGAGCAGTCTGTTTAGCTGGTATAGGGGCAATCATATGGCAAGTGAGTACACAATTTAGGTGTACTTAGTATGTGATTGGGGTTATATATTCTCATGTTTGCACATTGTTTATTTATTGTCTGTCCTGATGAATGCTTCATGTGGGAGCTGAAACGTTGACATCATTTTATGAATTAAATGAAAGTTAAGTATATTTCAACTCCACAAAGTCCCTGGAGTGAGTTTTTTTCTGCTGATTCTACATAATTTGCCAGACCAGCACCGGGCATTACTGAAGGTGACCGAGGAGTGCAAGCCTTTGTTGTTTATATTTAATATATATATGTATGTATATTCCCTATCATTCAATATGTATTTGCATATTTTTATGTTCTTTAATGATTTTCACAGAATATGCTATAAAAAATGTTGTTGGTAGCATTGTTATAATGAGAGTCACATGTGTATTAATATATATTTAATGACGGTCTGCATGGTATTGTGTAGACGCTTTACAAAGTAAATGTAAAATTGCATTCTTTAAAGTCATGGGTGCTAAAAGTACATACACTTATATGGCCTTTGCCCTTCACTGGTGCTGGTATGTGAGATTTAACATTACTAATTTTTATTTTTATTAAAATAATCTGTGCACACTGTTCGGTTGTTGACTTATCAGGTTATATACATCATCATTTTCACTAATCATTATTTTTACCAAGTGGGTGGATGCTCCTTTGGTGGGATGTGCTGTCACTCTGATGTCACCTAGCCGTTAGTACGGTCTAGTATTCTACCTCATTTGCATTTCCAGAGTATCTATATAATTAGGGCGCTCACATGTTTCTGGTGTCATGTTAAATGTTTCTCTGTGAGACTGAAATGTCCACTAAATTATGTACTAGATGACTAACAGCAAACACTTTATTTTGAATACAAATCTTTGACTGGGCATCTTCTTGGTTGATGTACATGTAACTGGAGGTGTGGCACCGGAGTAACCAAAAGTTTGTTATTTCAAAATCTGACTCACCAATGGCTTGTGGCAAGTGGACATATTGAGCTCTGCGTGTGTATAATTATATTTATATCAGAGGTAGGAAACCTTCGGCATTCCAGATGTTTGGGATTACATCTCCCATAATGCTCATAGTGCTGGCAATGCATCATTGCATCATGGGAGATGTAGTCCACAACATCTGGGATGCTGAAAGTAAAGACTTGGGGATAAAATTTTTAAAGCTGCTTTACTGTTGAATTACCATTACATTTTGTCCACATTAGATTAGTTAGAGCAGGCCTGTCCAACCTGTGGCCCCCCAGATGTTGCCGAACTACAACTCCCTTGATTCTTTCAATAAAACAGATAGCCAGGGAATCATGGGATTTGTAATTCAGCGACATCTGGGGGGCCACAGGTTGGACAGCTCTGAGTTAGAGCAAGCACAACTAAACATTTGTAAAATTGTGTGGTTTTAGGGAAAACATTGTTGGATTTTATTCTCACCAGAACTATCTAAATTTATAATACTTCTATGCTACTTCATTATGTTTCCTTGTTGGAAATATTCTCCAGCATAGCTATTATGACATGTTTACTATTTTAGCCTAAAATGCGCAATTCAGATTTTCATTTGCAAATATTCTAAGTTTACTGAATAGCCCTGCCTGTCTTCCAGTCTTTCTCCCCCTGGTGTCAAACTCCCTATAGTATATTAAATTAAAAGGGCATGCAGGGGTGAATTTCTGCTCACCAAGAGAGTGGAGATTTTGAGCCCTGCAAACAGCATAGTAATACTATCCAAGTAGACAACCCCATTGAAACAAAAGGCTTGGAAAAATGTTATGGTTGGAATTGCATTTATTGAAACTAACTTGTACTTTCAGCAAACGAGTTTGTTCCTGAAGGCTTTGACATTGTAGAAATCTGCAAGTGAAGCCCTTGTTTTTATACTGGCTACTGCTTATATGAAAACAGACATAGAGGCGTTCGTTCATTAAAACTAAACTCACATCATATGGCCTCAATTTTCAACGTAACCCTGCAAAAACGCCACACAGTGAAAATGCAACAAAACATAACAGAACCTACTGATACATGTTGGCAAACTGCTCAAATTATTTATCAGCTTTTAATTACAAGAAAATGAAAGCATGCCAGGTTCAAAATCATTAGAATTCCACTTGAATAATATGGGCATCTGCTTCTGCTAGAAGCCATGAACTGCACGCTCTTAAAGCGGAACTGGCAGAAGCAGTCGTTTTTTGCGTTAGCTTTTGGAGGTGCTTTTTATTTTAAATTAAGGTATTTGATTTTTCATTACATGACACGTTTAGCTGCCCTGACAAAACCATAGCACGTTTAGTTGATTAATTTAAACGCCACAGTGGTACTTGCAAGCACCATGAGGTAGCAATTGTATTCCATTTGTCAGCAGATGTCTGCTTATGCATTTGCATGACTAGAGTATCACGAGACAATGATGTCACCCGGGGAATGGAAGGTATGTGTGTTTATACATGATTCCACTGTATTACTCCCCAGTGACATATATTCAATAGGGCTGACTAGAGACAGGACTAGGGTGGCCGAAAGAAGAAGGTGGAAGAATGAACAGGTAACCACTGCAGTCTCAGCTTGTGAGTACATGCTGCATTTGTGTACCTGTTCAGGCCTGCAAGTCTTCCCTTTCTGGCCATAACTGATTGTATGGGTTAACCATTACTTTCCAGTACACTGGTACAAGGGCAGTAACGCTACCCACACTCAACACATAAGCACTTAGCACTCTTGAGTTTAGCTCCACTGAACAGCTGGGGACCAGGGCTGGTGTACGGATTTTTGGCTACAAAGGTGAGGATGCCTTTTTCTGCCCCCTAATCGGACACTTTCCTCTCCCCTGATGGTGGGTTGTCTCACAGATAGTGCCCAGCACTATCACACATATACATATTCTCAAACACACACATTTACAAATTATTTTTACTTAATTGATTTCCGTACATGTACCTACAAGAGCTGGAGTGAATCCTTTCCCTTCTGCCCCTCGGAATCTGTGATGTCTGTGCTTTAGCTGCCAGCACAGCTCCCATGCACACATTGTAATGATGCCAAGTCTAGAGTGATGTCACATCCCTGTTCTCAGCATTACTAGAGAGTATATGAGAGAGCTGTGTTGCCAGAATACAGTGAACTCAGCTCCCTCATCGGCCCCCTTTTACTACTAACTTGGACAATTAGGCACCTACTGCACAAGTAGGCAGGAGTCTGCTCTGCCATAGTGACAGAACCCTCCTGGTACAAGGTCCAGCCTAGCTGGGGGGTGGGAGTTATAAAAAGATTATTTATAAAAGGGCTACTTTCATTTCAAACACTAAAGTGCTTTATGTGGTTTGAGAATTCCCGCTGGCCACACAACATGAAGCGTCTGTAAGCAGTCGTTCAGAAAGAAACTTCAGCTTATTACACATTTGTCTCGTTGACAAATGTAATTAAAGATACATCGCCTAAAAAAATATATATATATATATATTTTTAATGCATGCATGAGTTGGAATACAATTTGGAGCATGTTCATGATTATTTGGAGTTACACATGATACTTCTACGAGAAATCATAAAATATGTCTGATTTCCTATTATGCAGTGTGGGCACCTTAATCATCCTTAAGTTAAGGAGCTGGTGTGGTTTCAATCCATAACTCAGATGCCCTAAAGATTGTGTGAATGTCAAGATGTGGCATAATGAGCGGTTTGTTTCAATGCTACATGTACTTCCCTTTGCTTTTGGTTTTAATCAGAATTTGAAGTTGACATGATCTCTCTGAAGCGGACTCTATTAAGTTCAGTATAAAGACCAAAGATTCAGAGTTCAGTTAAAAATAATAAATAGTCTTTCACCTAAAGAATGTTCAGTCTGTTTATATTCACAAATTAATTTTATAGTGCACGTCACTTTAACATTTTTAGTATAAGAAGATCGAAACATTATAAGACATGATAAATTATGACATATATTATATATTCTAAATTTTCTTACTCTACTTGTCATGAAACAGTACGCTAATGACCTTTTCTAAACCAAGGGAGGTCTGATAAGGGGCACAATTACACAACTCTTCTTGCGATTAAAAGCAAAGGGAGATTTGATGAGATGCATGTTAACATAGTACTATGGGCAGGGGCGTATTAGCCGCGAGGCAAACAAGGCATTTGCCTTGGGCGGCATTTTCCAGGGGGCGGCAAAAAAAGCCGCCCCCAAACGCCCAGGGCAAATGCCTTGTTAGCCTTGCGGCTAACTGACATGCCGTCTGGGCGGTCTGCTGGGCAGTGCGTGCGGGCGGGCGGGCGGCCGGCGAGGGAGCACTTCCTCTGAGCTGTCTGCTCAGCTCCCTCGCGCGCCGCACAGTGAGGCTGGGAGCCGGAATATGACGTCATATTCCGGCTCCGCCTCCCAGCCTCACTGTGCGGCGCGCGAGGGAGCTGAGCAGACAGCTCAGAGGAAGTGCTCCCTCGCCGGCCGCCCGCCCGCCCGCCAGCACTGCCCAGCAGCCACTGGACCACCAGGGAGAAATAGGACCCCCCCCCCAGCATTCCCAAAGGTAAGGAGGCTGGGGGGGGGGTAAATTTAAAATAAAAATAAAAATGTGTTAAATATGTGAGTGAGTGAGTATGTGTGTGTGTGTGAATGTCTGTGTGTGTGTTAGTGTGTGTGTGTCTGTCTGTTAGTGTGTCTGTCTGTTAGTGTGTGTGTATGTCTGTTAGTGTGTGTGTGTCTGTCTGTTAGTGTGTGTGTCTGTCTGTTAGTGTGTGTGTGTCTGTCTGTTAGTGTGTCTGTGTATGTCTGTTAGTGTGTCTGTGTGTGTGTATGTCTGTTAGTGTGTGTGTGTCTGTCTGTTAGTGTGTGTGTCTGTCTGTTAGTGTGTGTGTCTGTCTGTTAGTGTGTGTGTGTCTGTCTGTTAGTGTGTCTGTGTATGTCTGTTAGTGTGTGTGTGTGTGTGTCTGTCTGTTAGTGTGTGTGTGTGTGTATGTCTGTTAGTGTGTGTGTGTGTGTATGTCTGTTAGTGTGTGTTTGTGTATGTCTGTTAGTGTGTGTGTGTGTATGTCTGTTAGTGTGTGTGTGTGTGTATGTCTGTTAGTGTGTGTGTGTGTATGTCTGTTAGTGTGTGTGTGTGTGTATGTCTGTTAGTGTGTGTGTGTGTGTATGTCTGATAGTGTGTGTGTATGTCTGTTAGTGTGTCTGTGTATGTCTGTTAGTGTGTGTGTGTATGTCTGTTAGTGTGTGTCTGTTAGTGTGTGTGTGTGTATGTATGTCTGTTAGTGTGTATGTCTGTTAGTGCGTGTGTGTGTCTGTTAGTGTGAGTGTGTGTGTATCTGCTAGTGAGTGTGTGTCTGTTAGTGAGTGTGTCTGTAAGTGTGTGTGTGTTTCTGTTAGCGAGTGTGTGTTTCTGTTAGCTAGTGTATGCGTATCTGTAAGTGAATGTGTGTGTGTGTATTTAGAAGGCGGGCGGGAAGGGTGGGGGTGATGGGGGCCCGGGGAAGGGTTGGATGGGGGTGGCGTGGGCGGGAGGGGGGCGCCTGAGTTTTGTCCTGCCTAGGGCAGCACAAAACCAGGATACACCACTGACTATGGGAGTGAGGCTGCATTAAGGTATGGTGCAGGGCCTTTGTGCAGTGTGTGTGTGCTTGCACAGTTTCAATGCTCTCCAGGGCTGGCCTGGTCCTCTGGGAAATTTGTGTGAGACTGCATTATCTGGGGCTGACCAGTCTGACAGACGATGATGAGTAGGTATGATGCGGTGAGATGAGACATTTTGGAATTATGAGAAAAATAGTTGATTGCTTAGACATGCACAGATCTCTGTGAATGCTCCTTCATGATGTACAGGTCAAACAGATGGTGGATGCTGGCATGTATGATCTAATGCCTAATGACTCAAATAAACAACTGTCAAGCTCAACACATATTATTTGTGCAGTGTGAGTAGGACCATCCACAAAGAGATCTGTGCAATTTGTGTTCAAATAAATATCATTGATTGGTGCTTTTTTCTCATTTAAAATCCCTGCACAAATCATAAGATAAAAAGGCTACAGAGGGTCTCGGGTCTATGGGAGATTCTATGTTCTAAGCAAAAGAAAAAAAGAAATGTGTATACAGACTAAATACAAATGCTAAACCTTATTTCTCTCTCCCTATACATTATTTTTCTATAATGTAGTTTCATATGCATTTTTAAAATGTTTTAGTTTTGCCTTCTCAGTTTTATGGTTTCCAGCAGAGATAGAGTTAAGCTGAATTCCATACATTAGTCCTTCTTGGTGAGAATTGCTGTGCCAAGCAAAAATTTGCCGGCCTTCACCACCGCCTGCTGTCACTCAGCATAAAGCGTCCAAGCGATGCTGAGCCCCGCGGCGTCATGGCGACTGTCAGGTTCACAGCATCGTTTTCATCTCCAGATGCTCATCTGCCTGAAACAAAACATCAGCTTCAACAGGCTGCGAAAGCTCTATCCTGCTTCCAAGAGTCATCTCCAATCAGTGGGTTATCACCTCTTTAACCATGACAGGTCATGGTGTGCAAATTTAAATGTAGCTGTAAACCTAAGCTCTAGCTGTCTTGGTTGCTAACAAGGGGCACTAAAGAGAGCATTGTTTTATGCATAAAATTAAGTCCTAAGTGTAATAAAATAAAATGCAAAGAAATATGCTAATTTAATTGGAGCATGTCAAACACACAACTTTAATTGTAGATAAAATACATTTAGTCTGCCTATTCAGGTTTAATAGGAAGTTGTAACAAAAATTATATTCCATTGGAGTTGTTTACCACTTGAATTTTAACCCCTTCAGGATGGAGTCAATAGTGCACGTTCTGATCAAAACAAAATGTAAACAAAAACTGGAATTTGCGCTATATGTCTGTTCAACCGTAATTCAACTCTTTAATATTAAGTGCACCCACACTTATTATATATCATTTTGTTCAGAAGAAACAGGGCTTTAATGTTTCATGAACTATTCATATATGAAACATAATTTATTATGAATAAAATAAAAAAACTGAGAAATAAAGATTTTTTTTTTAAATTACTAGTTCCACCTGACATTTTAGCTGTAAATTTCATAATACTGTTAGCTTTTACTGCAATAAAATACATATATTTGTATTCAGCAAAGTCTCACGAGTACAACAGTACCCCCGATTAACAGATTTTACAGTGTTTTGAAAATGTTACAGGGTCAAATATAGCACATTCCATTTTTATTTTTTTTTACATTAAAATTTACCAGATTAGTAATGTTGCCTTTGAGAACGCATGGTAGCTCAGGAATCATAATTATTCCCATGATGGCATACCATTTGCAAAAGTACACAACCCAAGGTAGTGCAAGTGGGGTATGTCCAGTCCTTTTTAATAGCCACTTGGTCACAAATAAATATTTGCCCAGTGTTTGTGACTACTAAAATGGCTACTAAAAATGACTGGACATACCCCATTTGCAATACCTTGGGTTGTCTACTTTTGCAAATGGTATGCCATCATGGGGATAATTCTCATTCCTGTGCTACCATATGGTCCGTAAGGCAACATTTCAATGTGAAAAAAATGAAATGCGAGCCATATATTTGACTCTCTAACTTTCCAAAACACCATAAAACCTGTACCTGGTGGGTACTGTTATACTTGGGAGACTTCACTGAACACAAAAATTAGTGTTTCAAAACAGTAAAACATATTACAACAAAAATATCGTCAGTAAAAGTGCCGTTCGTGTGTGAAAAATGCAAAAAGCTTCACTTTTACTGAAAATATCATCATTGTAATACAATTTATCAGTTTGAAACACTAATATTTGTGTTCAGCGAAGTCTCCTAAGTAAAACAGTACCCCCCATGTACAGGTTTTATGGTGTCTTGGAAAGTTACAGGGTTAAATATAGTGCTTGCAAATTAAATTCTCTGCACTTTCTGCCTGGGTTGTCAGGCACGTCAATAAAATTTTAATTAATTAAATCACATAATTATGTTAAAAGATTACTTAAATATACACGTAGAATTTTAATATATATATATATATATATATATATATATAAACAAATAGGAAAGACTCTTGCACTCCAACTCTAAATGGTAATACTGCCAGGTGCCAAGTCCCAAATTCATAAAAAATCAAAAAATTACCGGCACTCATGGGCTTCTTTCATCCAATTTTTTTTAGGTGAAGATAGTCAGGTCGACGTTTCAGCTCCCGATCGGAGCTTTCATCAGGACACCAAAGACATTTTACATGGCATAAAACAAACATATATAGGACAAATGAATCATATTGACCAATAAGCACTGACCTTATCAGCTGTGTTCCATTCACTCCGATGCTCGGCGTGCACTCCGTCCTATTGCGCATGTCTACCGCCGGTATAGACTTCCGCGTCACATGATCGGGAGGCCAGGTCTCTGTCCTGGTAGCGTCATAGTAACTTAGCAACCGCTGATGTAATCAGCTAAGGTTGCTACTATGTTTCCAGCCACCGTCAGGAGAACTCTCCCTTCTAATACAGAGCCAGCCCCTCGGTGATTGCGGTTTATGCCGTTCCGATCGTGGTGCTCGCCGAGCATCCCAATGAATTTAAGCACTAGCAGAATATGTATTACTGTTAATATCTAAATCTAATCACTTGTGTACCTTTACTACTTGTATACAAGGGACAATTGTGTTGCAAGCTAATTACTAATGATCAAAGAAAAAAAAGGAACAAAAAGTAAAAAACTTGTGTGTATGCACAAAAGAAAAAATATCTATACAAGTGAAGACATATATCTATTCAATTACATGTAAATACAAATTAGTGTGCATAACCAATAGGGTATTAGTGTAATATAATGTTTTTGTTATATGAACAATATTTGTTCTAGTGATTTACTTATAAAAGGCAAAAACCTTAATTAGTATACAGTGATATAATATGAAGTGTTTGAGACTTAAGTGTGCCTCAATATAAATATAAGTGTATAATATGTGCCTCAACGTTATTAATCTGCCCCTGATTGGCGGTTGAGTGAAAGAAAAAAGAAAATATATAACAAAATATATAGATTACAAATTCAAGTATCCGACTTGCCTATCGTGATGGCAAGTCGGACAAACCTGTGGCCCGACATTTCCTGGAAAAACAACACCCACTCTCTGCCCTACGCTGTGTGGCATTTGATCATGTGCCAGTGGCGGCTAGAGGTGGGGATAGAGGGAGACTTCTCTTACAAAGAGAAACTTATTGGATAATGGAACTTGATACCATCTCCCCTAGAGGTCTCAACGAAAAATGTTCATTTTCTTCTTTTCTATAATCAGTTCCCTGTCTTGTGTTAAATAGTAGTTACCTCTTGAATATGTACCCATATGTCCTCTCTATTTAAGTGTATGGAAAAGGAACATTCCTGAGAGTTACCCTTGGGAGTAAGCTGCAGAAATAGTTCCTTTTGTAAATAATATAATATTTTTTAATTGAACATATCCTTTAGAGGAAAAGTTATTCTGGATAAACTGGAATTTTAAAATGCATTTAATAATGTTAAGGGTTATAACCATAGACACTGACCTAAAATTACCTATATATCCTAGTCTAGAAAATTTGTAATCTATATATTTTGTTATATATTTTCTTTTTTCTTTCACTCAACCGCCAATCAGGGGCAGATTAATAACGTTGAGGCACATATTATACACTTATATTTATATTGAGGCACACTTAAGTCTCAAACACTTCATATTATATCACTGTATACTAATTAAGGTTTTTGCCTTTTATAAGTAAATCACTAGAACAAATATTGTTCATATAACAAAAACATTATATTACACTAATACCCTATTGGTTATGCACACTAATTTGTATTTACATGTAATTGAATAGATATATGTCTTCACTTGTATAGATATTTTTTCTTTTGTGCATACACACAAGTTTTTTACTTTTTGTTCCTTTTTTTTCTTTGATCATTAGTAATTAGCTTGCAACACAATTGTCCCTTGTATACAAGTAGTAAAGGTACACAAGTGATTAGATTTAGATATTAACAGTAATACATATTCTGCTAGTGCTTAAATTCATTGGGATGCTCGGCGAGCACCACGATCGGAACGGCATAAACCGCAATCACCGAGGGGCTGGCTCTGTATTAGAAGGGAGAGTTCTCCTGACGGTGGCTGGAAACATAGTAGCAACCATAGCTGATTACATCAGCGGTTGCTAAGTTACTATGACGCTACCAGGACAGAGACCTGGCCTCCCGATCATGTGACGCGGAAGTCTATACCGGCGGTAGACATGCGCAATAGGACGGAGTGCACGCCGAGCATCGGAGTGAATGGAACACAGCTGATAAGGTCAGTGCTTATTGGTCAATATGATTCATTTGTCCTATATATGTTTGTTTTATGCCATGTAAAATGTCTTTGGTGTCCTGATGAAAGCTCCGATCGGGAGCTGAAACGTCGACCTGACTATCTTCACCTAAAATAAATTGGATGAAAGAAGCCCATGAGTGCCGGTAATTTTTTGATTTTTTATATATATATATATATATATATATATATATATATATATATACATATATGTATTTAAATCCTACGTGTATACTTATGTAATCATTTATGTAATTATATATATTTATCTATATATATCTATATATTTGCGGTTTATTTTAAACATGTTTAATTATTATTATTACACTACCCATCAGCAGGGGGACTGTCTGACAGCCCAGACAGTCTCCCTGCTGGCAGATCAACAGCCAGCTATAGGGGGCCTGATTTGCCGGGGGAGGGCTGCCTGGGCTGTCAGGCAGTCCTCCCAAAGCGGATCGCAGCGGAGGTAAGTTATTCCTGCTCCTGGGGGCTTAAGCCGTTACGGCGTTCTATGCCGCCGCACCGGCTTTAAAGCCCATTATAATAGGGAAGGCATAGAACACTGTAACAGTGTTACGGGGTTAAGCTAGATATTCCAGGTTTGTTATCAATTTATTTGATTGAATAGATTGAATATTGAATAAAATTCAGTATCTAGTTCTTATGTAAACTTTGTTTTAATTATTCTAAAAAAGTTGCTATATCATGATGAGCAACTAGGTGGTACAGAAAAAAATTGAGCTATTGTCTGATGATGATGATGATGATGATGATGATGAGAGGAACTATATATATATATTTGTTTTAGGTGCTTATGATAGTACAGTGTGAAATACCATAGATAAATGTAGGATAATAAAAGAGCAAGTCGGTTGTGGTGTGCCGGAACCGACGATGAGGTAGGCCTGAGAAAGAAGAGGGCCTACCCAGGAAAAGAAATAGAAAGGAAATAAATGTTAAAATGTGGTGTGGTGGGAGGGTCATTCAACTCTGACCTCGAATGGTAATGAGCAAGGTAAGGGGAGTGCCTTAAGTAGGCTAGAGGTAGCAAACCAGCCCCTCCCACAAATCCAGGCAAATTGCCTTAATACTTGTGTTAGGTGCTTATGATAGTACAGTGTGAAATACCATAGATAAATGTAGGATAATAAAAGAGCAAGTCGGTTGTGGTGTGCCGGAACCGACGATGAGGTAGGCCTGAGAAAGAAGAGGGCAAAATTGAAGTAAACAAATTTATTTACAGACAACCAATACATATACATTTTATCAATCAGACATGTTTTTGAAAGCATCCCTTAATTCTTGTACTGGGTTAGGTATGTACCGTGAGTAAGCGGATAACTTCCAGCGCCCCAGTGTTTTGATAACATGAGTTGGGATGTTTACACTGGAGGCTGTGGACGCGGCTCCTATACAAAAGGAGTGCCCTGAGTAGTTGGCTGCGTTGAGGCCCAGTTGTGTGAGCAAAGACCTGACGTAGGTCATGAAGGTTGTAGTGGTGAGTACTGAACCTTGCAGCTGTAGTAATGGTTGTGAGGGTAGTAAGTTATGATGCTGTATGTAGGCATCAAGAACCCTGACTGGACACCATCTGTTGTGCGTGGGATAGTACGGAATGTTTACGGGTATGTGCTGACTGGTTTTGGAGTGAGGTAAAGTCAGGATGTAATGATCCATATGTTTTGTCAAGTGGGAATAGAGGAGGAAAGGAGTAGTTTGGGTCGTGGAGGTTGTAGTGAATTCTCTCGGTCTTAGAAATCCATAGAAAGCTATGTATATTGCTGTTTTGATGATGGAGTTTGTATTGGTGTCAAACGGTTTTAAGTCAAGCAGGTTAGATAATGCTTTAAATATATGGTTATCTATGGGTAGCCTCTGGGCTGTATGTGTGGGTTCTGATTTCTGAATACCTCTGAGTATGGTCTTAATTTGGTGAGAGGCCATGAAACTGTTGTTATTTGGGTGTAAGATTAGCATGTGGTGTTGAATGCCAGTGAGATAGAGTTTGATGGTGTTATATGACATTTTAAGTTTAAGGTGGCAAAAGGACGCAAACCCCAAAAAAGACGTCATAACAAATGTTTGCATGATGTTATGTTCCAGAAGGAATCTTTTGAATAGTGTAAAAAGCTCTGTTGTATGTTTTGTGTGTATTGTTTGAAAGTGCCAATTGGGACAATGTCCTGCTATGCTGCATGATGGTTTCTAGTCCAGTATGAGTTGTTGAAATGTTGGAGTGCTTGATGAAACGCCTGAAATGTAAAGCAAGACAAATTGTCAGCAGCTGTGTTACATACACCTAGAACATGGAAACAACATAGGAAAAAATTATGACAAGCTGCCAACCAAGTGAGTTTCCTCTCAAATCTCATGATCAACGACCTTGTTGATGATGTGACAGGTTGCCTGGTTATCTGAGTAGCAACAAACTGGCATGTTTGCCCATAAATGACCCCATGCTACGGCAGCCGCCACAATGGGAAAGAACTCAAAAAGAGCTAAGGTTGTGGTAAAACCTTCCAAATCCTGAACTGCTGAAGGCCAGCTGCCCCAAAGCCATTCGTTCCCAAAAATTGCTGCAAAACCAGTGGTAGATGCCGCATCTGACCAAATGGTGGGAGATGAGTCAGTCAATTGAGGGAGGAACATACTTTTACCATTCCAAGTGGATAAAAATCTCTTCCACATGTTTAGATCTGCCGTAGCTTGGGTATCTAAGGATAACCTGTGCGTGTCATGTAGGAAAAGTGGAAAAAGATGCAATAGTCGTGATATAAAGGAGCGGCCTTGAGGTATGATGCGCATAGCAAAATTTAGTGATCCCAGCAGAGACTGTAGCTCTTTGCGGTTGCAAGTACCAAGCTGAAGGTAGCTGTTTATGTAAGTGAGAATATTCACTATCTTATCGTGTGGTAGGCTTGCTTGCATTGTGGCGGAGTCTAATTGGATACCAAGAAAAGTGATAACCGTGTCTGGCCCCTCTGTTTTCTTAGGGGAGATAGGTACACCTAGTTGCTCAAATAGCTTAGTGGTAGCTTTGAGACTAGTAGGAGGGGAAGTGTTCTCCTCGACCAGTAGGAAATCGTCCAGGTAATGTAATACCGTAGGGCATCTGGCTATGTTCAATAGTAACCAGCATAATGCTTCGGCAAATGTGTCAAAAATAGCTGGGCTACTTTTGGACCCAAAGGTTAACCGGGAGAAAAAATAGTAGTTCCCGGACCACTTGATGCCATGCAGGTGCCACAGTGTGGGGTGGATTGGTAGTAATTTAAAGGCATTGGTAATGTCGGTCTTACTGAGCCAGGCTCCAACCCCTGCTTGTATGATAGCGGTAATGGCATGATCTATGGTGGTGTATTGCAGGGAGAATTCCTCAGAGGGGATGAGGGAATTAAGACTGGGGTTGGCCGATGAGTGGGGTGCCGATAAGTCAATGATGAGTCTCTGTTTTTGGGAAGATTTCCCTGTGACAATACTAATGGGGTTAGTGCGCCATTCTGTGAATGGGGGAGTTTTGAAAGGCCCCAATACGAAGCCTTCAGCCACTTCTTGAGCTATGAGGGTGTCAACCATTGTGGGGTTGTGTTGGGCGGATTGTAGATTAGGGCATTCCAGAGTTCCGATTGGTAAGTGTAGGATACCTGTATGGAAGCCTTCTGTTAAACCAGAGATAAGAAAGTCTATTAGGTGTCTAGATGGGTGCTGAGACATAAATGCAGTGAATACTGGCATATTAATGGACGTTAGGTAAGGCTTGGAATACATTTTATTTGGACACATGGTCTTTGCATGTGCCCTAAAACATTTTGAACAGACATGCAAAAGTCTACATCCACTGTAATTACAAGACCCAACATTAAAATTATTACATATCTGGGACTTGCCCAGAAACTTGATTGGGCATCCCAGTTTGTCTCGTGACAACTTCTCTGGAACCCCAGAGGAACTAGCTCCTTGCGTGGAGGCATCTTCGTCCACCGTGCTGGGACAAAAGTTTGTAGTATGGGCTGTGGAGGAGCAGTATGCACAAGCCGGTGTTCTTAGACCTGCAAAGTGTCTGCAAAAAATGACGGTATCAATCCTTCCCCAGTTGGATCGTGTTCCGTACTGGGAGAAGGCTCCAGACACTTTTGCAGAAAAAGACCTATGGTAGTCATAGAAGGCTGAACCACCATATTTGTTGCCCAGGTCTACCAGCTTGTGCATATAGAGATCAAACTACTCTCTTCTGTTGGGATAGACCGCACAGATGACATCCCTGTAAATACCAAAAGCTAGTACAAATTCAGGGATAGTCAGTTTTCTGTTTAGGCGGGCATCCCTAGACCTGACAAGAACAGATACATCATCATAAGCATACGTTTTATTCTCAACAATATCCTGGGAGGCAATCAACAAGGAAGCGCATAATTTAGCCGAACAATTTGTAAGAAATGAAGCCGCGAAAAAGGCTTTGAAATGCGACTGTGCAGAGAAAACCGTAAAGCAAGGACCCGTGCTGAACCGATCCTGGCGTGACAGTTAGGTCTGACTTACGGTTTAGGAGTCCCTGGGACGCGATCTACGACGAAGACCCGGGTAAGAAGCTGGACGGACGGAAAAGGCCTGCAAGAGGATTCCTGGACACAGCTTGCTGCAGAAAAACTTGTGGGTAAGAAAAACCAAGATGGCGTCTGAGAGAACCTGGAAGTGGATCCTCATTCAACTCTGACCTCGAATGGTCATTCAACTCTGACCTCGAATGGTAATGAGCAAGGTAAGGGGAGTGCCTTAAGTAGGCTAGAGGTAGCAAACCAGCCCCTCCCACAAATCCAGGCAAATTGCCTTAATATATATATATATATATACACACACATACAGTCACCCTAGACAAAGATCCATTTTGCCGCCCCCTTTTATGTCACTAACTCACTGACCGACACACACTGGCAGACACACACACACTCACTGACAGACACACACACTGACAAACATACACACACTCACTGACACACACACGTGCACACAGACAGACACTTACTAATAGACATACATTCACTCACTTTAGTAGTGTGTGTGGAACTGCACTCACTCCCATAAATCTGAGCCAGGGTGCTTGCTGAACCGGAATCAAACACCAGATTTCCAAACATTAATAAAGTAATAGAGGTCCAGGTACTCCTTGGTTCAAGACAGGTACTTTATTAGGAACCACAACAGCAACGTTTCGACCCCAAAAGGTCTTTGTCAAAGACCTTTTGGGGTTGAAACGTTGCTGTTGTGGTTCCTAATAAAGTACCTGTCTTGAACCAAGGAGTGCCTGGACCTCTATTACTTTATACATTCACTCACTGACAGACTCACTGACATACATACACTCACTCACTGACAGACACACACACTGACAGACACACACACTTACATACATACACTCTTTGACAGACACACACACAAACACACACACACACACACACACACGGACACTCACTGACATACATAGACTCACTCACTGCCAGACACACACACACAGACAGACACTCACTGACATACATAAACTCACTCACTGACATACACACACACAGACACTCACTGACAGACACACAGACACTCACTGACATACATACACTCACTCATTGACAGACACTTACTGACAGACAGACATGCACTCACTTACTGACAGACACACAAAATCACACAGACACTCACTGACATACATACTCACTGACAAACACACACACAGGCAGACACTCACTGACCCACTTAAACACTCTGGGGTCCAGTGTGGGGCAGCTCCTCACTCCTCCTGCGCGCCATTTAGTATGCGGGGTCCGGAATGACATCATATTCCGTCTCCCGGCATTACAGAGGGCGCATGAGGGAGGAGTGAGAGGCTGCAAGGACATCCTCCCTCGCCGCCTTCCTGATCCGACCTCCTCTGGTCACCTGCATTTTTTGGCAGAGCAGGCACCTGCCATCAAGGTAAGCAGGTGCCTGCTCTGCTTTACCTAAAAAGGAGTACCCTGTGGTGGCCCCCCTGTGACAGGGCTTTTCTCGGTGCCCCCACCTTCGGGCGCCTTGAGGATCGGCCCAGCGCTGGGGGTGGCTCAATAGCCACTCGCCCAGCGCTGCGGCTCCAGACAGGGAGAGCCCACCAGGAAACATCCCGGTGGGTGCCCACAGCAGGCCGGTGCCCTAGGCGAATGCCTAGTTGGCCTAATGGTGGCGTTGGCACTGCATACAGCTATGTCTGGAAACATTTGGACACTGACGCAAGTTTCGTTTTTTTAACAGTTTACAAAAATCTATTTAAGTCACAGTTAAATAATGAATACGGACTTAAAGTGTAGTCTCGCAGCTTTAATTTGAGGGTATTCACATGCAAATTGGAAGAAGGGTTTAGGAATTTCAGCTCTTTAATATGTAGCCCCCTCTTTTTCAAGGGTCCAAAAGTAATTGGACAATTGACTAAAAAGCTTTTTCATGTGTGCACTATTACTTCATTATTTCTTCATTAATTAAGCAGGTTAAAGGTCTGAAGTTGATTCCAGGTGTGGCATTTGCATTTGGAAGTTGTTGATGTGAACCCACACTATGCAGTCATGCATGCAGGAACAATAATGCAAACAATGAAACAGGCCATCCTTAGGCTGCAAAACAATAATCCATCTGAGAGATAGTAAGAACATTAGGAATGACCAAACCAACAGCTTGAGTAAAAAAAGAACGCACTGCTGAGTTCTGCAACAGCCAGCCAAGTGAAGAACACTCTCCTAACCCACCATAGAGAAGACTTCACAAGAGCAAATACAGAGGGTTCGCCACAAGAATAAGCTTTGGACAGATAAACTAAGATCAATCTGTACCAGAATGATGGGAAGAAAAAAGTATGGAGAAGGCTTTCCGGCCATGTTCCAAAGCATACCACATCCTTTGTAATGATGGCATGTACATGCATGGCTTCCAGTGCACTGGATCACTAGTGTTTATTGATGATGTGACAGAAGACAGAACAGCCGGATGAATTCTGAAGTGTATAGGGAAATATTGTCTGCTCAGACAAATTCAGCAAAGTTGATTGGATGGAGCTTCACTTTACAGATGGACGATGACCCAGGACATACTGCGAAAGCAACTCAGGAGTTTTTTAAGGCAATGTCAAGTCAATCACCTGATCTCAACCTGAACGAGCATGCATTTCACCTGCTGAAGACAAAACTTAAGGTAGAAAGACCCATGAACAAACAACAACTGAAGACAGCTGCAGTGAAGCAGCAATCCTGATGTCCATGTGTTCCAAACTTGAAGCAGTCATTGCCTGCAAAGGATTCTCAATACAGTTTTCAAAATTATCATATATTTATGATTGTGTTACTTTGTCAAATTACATTTGAGCCCCTGAAATAATGGGACTGTGTATGAAAATGGTTAGAATTCCTACATGTTTATTCGACCCCTTGAATTAAAGCTGAAAATCTGCACTTCAAAAGAAACAGCAGAGAAACACTAAAGTGTTCAAAAGAAAGCTTTGTATTCCGAACACTATGGCATTTTTTTGATAAACTATTACAGAAATCTATATCTTAGACAACAACAGAGATGTTTTATATCACCGACACCCTCCCAACTCCAAGCATTAAAATAGGTGAATATGGAAGTTTATGAGGTTAGGGTATTTTTATTGAAGGGGATAATGCATTACATTGTTGGTGTGTGGTTAGGATTTAGTAATGTAATGTAATGATCAGCCACAAACAGAAGACATTTGCTCTGCAGTTGTTGATTACTCGGGGTTTCTCTTTAAATAACGCATTGCAATTACATTATTGGCTGGTGCATCAACCTTTTCTCTCCATTAGTAAGCAGCAATCTCTGTCTGGTTCTTCGGGTTACTGTAGGTTTATAGCATCAACACACAGACTGTGAGACTGTAAATGTCAGGCCCGAAATTCTGGAAGCTGTAGAAATGTCTCTGTCTGGTCTTAGTCACCTAGTAAAAGAGATTTAGCGTCAGAGACATTTACTCCAATCCCTAGATAATAACAGAATGAGAGAATCGGATAACTGTTACTTAAAAAGTTTATATAAGCTAAAAGCTTCATCTGAGGTCAAAGTTAAATGGTTTGCTTTTGCTATGACTTGCTAACTTTCCAATAACAGGATACAGTTTTAGGCCTGTATAGTGCTGTAGAAACCTAAACAGCTAACCTTGACTTTTGTAAATGTTAGTTAACTAAATCTCCCATTATGCTTTGCTGCATACTAATCACCATGAAAATCAATGGAATGTTCCTGCTGATTGATTTAGGATTTGAACTTTGCCCCAGAACTGGCATTTTTATAAAACTCAGTAAAAATGTTGCTTTTCTTTGCGGCATTCCTTGTGGTCCAGTGCTCAGTAGCTCCTTAAAAAACTAAATATACACCTCTGCTTCCCTATGCTGTACACATTGTTAGCCAAATAGCCAACGACCTCTGAAAAGCCTTTCCAAAGAGCCAGTCAGAAGCCCGAATAGTGGAAGCATAGGATAATCTCTGCAATAGAGGAGCAGTCAAAACTGGTTCATACACTTTAAGATCTTGAATATATACATGTTATCAGAAACAGAATTGAAAAAAAAAAACAAAAACAGAAAGGAATTTTATCTTGGCAGGATAGCAAACACGTTCTTTTTCTATTCTCCTTCTAATTGGGAGGAGGGTAACTCCTCACATTGGTAGTAGGACACTCTTCAAACACTTGCTGTTACAAACAGTGAAATTGTTGTTACAAAATTGTTATACTGCAGAGCATACACTTTTGCCTATTAACCCTTCTATTACTAGAAAGTTTACCCGTTATATATCAGTTGGATTATACTGGTTTGCATTTTAGCGCTACATAACTACATGGATATAGGAATGTCAACATTTTGAAAGTCACAAACAGAATATATATTTCCTGGCCATATCCATTGCAGCACAACAATGGGTAGCTCCTCCCTATCCCTAATTAGACAGGAACCTAATTAAAACAGAAGGTATAAGTAACCCCTCCTACCCTCAATCTTTTTGTTCCTGTCCTATCCCTAGGACAGATTTAGTCTTTCTAAGCCTAGATAATTTTTCTTTTTGGCTTACCTGAAGTTTGTTACCTTCTGCCTCAAGGGTGTTCAGCCTTTCTTCCTTGGGAAGTCTTCAGTACACGGCCCTGTGCAAAGGTGACCCCCTGAAGATACCAGGGTTGTTACTTGAGGTGAGCCTAGGGGAGCAAGATCCTGCCTTCACCCTATTTCCTGCAGTGATCAAGGGGTAGCAGGCTGGACATGCAAATATAGAGCACATGGATTGCAAGGATTAATATGTCATTGACTAACATTCCATCTCCGAAAGGGTTAAAGTACAACTCTGCTATCTTGTACATTACCATGAATTTACTTGCTGTGAACCTAGGGGGTAACAAGATTATGCCATCATCCTATTTCCTGCAGTGACCAAGGAGTAGCAGGCTGGACATGCACATACAAAGCATATGGATTGCAAGGATTCCATGAGATTGACTAGCATTTCATTCCTGAAGGAGTTAATGTGAGATGGACTAGCATTCCATCACTAAAAGAGTTAACATTCACGTCTGCTATCTTGTACTTTCCGTGGATTTACTTGCAGTGACCCTAGAGGTAATAATATTTTGCCATCACCCTATTTCCTGCTGTGCCCAAATGCTTACAGGCTGAACAGGCACATACAGAGCATATATATATATATATATATATATATATATATATATATATGGATATAACTCCTTCTACCCTTCATCGGTTTTATCTGAATAGTAAGAGTTCATTTTAATTTTAATCAAACTTACTCCTAGGCTTCTGTGTCTTTTAATATAGCCACTGGATTCACTTTTTTCTAGGCCTCTATAGCATTTAATATAGCCACTGAAGTCACTTATTCCTAGGCCTCAATGGCTTTTAACATAGCTCAGTGGCGTACTAAGAGGGGGGCGGTCAGCCCTGGGTGCCACCAGGTAGGGGGTACCATGATTATGGTCTTGGTTGTCAGGATATTTATATCGGCAGACATTTTGTGCTAAAATAGAAATTAAAAGTGTATATTGCCAGAGTCACCCAGAACAGAGCAGACTCCATTTTGGATTTCAGGCAAGACAAAGACACATAATTTCTTCTTCCTTTCTGTAACACTAGCCACTGAGCCTGAGCTAAGGAATGCATTATATAAACAAGCCAAGTGATAAGCAATGAAGCAGGGGGATGGAAGGCTCTGTCTAAATGTTAATGGAATAGAAATAATTCTAAACACAGACATTAGTGACAGAGAAGACAAGTTATTCATTTTACTTTCTAAATTTTACAAGGTCCCATTGTAAAGTAAAGGTGAAATTTAGTTTACAACTGTCAATTTTAGAAATTACAACAGGAATTGTCGACGCACTGTCTGGAGAAAATCCAAAGCAACGCTTTGAACTGACAAGTAAAATTAAGTTATGGTGTTTATTTTAGATAAGCCAAAGGACATCAAAATCGTTAACTCTTTCCTGTATAGGAAGGTTAAGTGAGGTGAGACAGCCCTCTACGGACCAAATACCTAAATTGCAATCTGCAGGTTGACCACACCTTCAGTTTCCTATTGGCCTTATCAACTAATGACGTACAGAGAGTCTGGCCCTTTAAAAGTTAGGACAAAGGGAAGAGAGAAGTTAGTTGGAAGAGATGAAGTTGAAGTTAGAGTTGGAGTTTGGGCTTTCAGATTCAGACATGCAGAGAGATCCATGACAGATATTCACTCTTGGACCCAACTCAAGAAACACTCCTGGACACTTAGAATTTTACTCTTACTTTCTAAGCAACACTATTTTTTTACTATTACTCACATACCTCCATGCAACCAAGCATTCAAGTTCCTGTGACTACCTAAAAGCATCTGATGATAACATCTACTTAACTGGTAATTATGCTGGTTTTATTTAATTAATCTAAATCAATTAAAAATCTAATAGCATGATATATGACTGGATAAATCACGGTCAGATTTCAATATTTAGAAATCTTAGTTAACTAAAGAATATATAGTTATAAACATTCCATTCTGCAGGTGGAATTAAG
Organism: Pelobates fuscus; assembly: GCF_036172605.1. Lineage (NCBI taxonomy): Eukaryota > Metazoa > Chordata > Amphibia > Anura > Pelobatidae > Pelobates > Pelobates fuscus. Next base: position 160,270,602 of record NC_086319.1, read on the forward strand.
AATAATTATATATTAGTGTGATATTATCACGTGTTAGCATACCGCTGTTTTTATTCAGGTGTATTGATTTTGTCTAAATAAGATAAGATATCTTTTTAGGCAAATTAAAATTCGTCTTATAGAATCTGGTAGATTATTCTTGTTGGATGGTTCCAGGAAATGATTAATGAGCTGGTTTGAATGTTATTTTATTTGAAAATTACATGAGAATAGGATATTATATGACTAGGATGATCTAGCCAGCATTGAAAGGGTTACTCAGTTGATCTGGTAGTTTCTGTCTGTGAAGCACCCTCATAAATCTTGTCTTAACAGTTGATGCTGTAGATTTTTACTGTGTTAGCCATTGGAACGTGTATAGCCATTCCACTGTATTGCATACTTATGTTATACTAAATATTCACTGATTAATATCATGCATGCTGCCTAATATTATTATTATTTTATTTGTCACAATAAATGATATCTATTTTTATAACAAATTATTTATTATGGAATACATTTCACTTACATGATAACAATCTCTAAGATCTAAGAGAATTGAAATAGTGGGCAATTCTCGACTGTTTAATATTATCATCCCATAAATATTCCCACATGGTGCTGGAGGGGGATGTGTGAGCTGTGCCCCATGGCAGCCGGCACAGCTCACAAGTGCAGAGACCAGCAATTAGCAGCCTCACTGGCCGCACGGAAGGAAAGTGGGGGTGAAGTCAAACCTGCAGCAGGGGTGGAGCTTAACCAGGCTCTAAGGAAGGACTTCAGTGAATCCACTCCACCTCCAGCCCACACTGTCTGTAAGTAAGAGTGTGTGTGTGTATATGTATGTGTTTGTGTGACTGTCTACCTGCCTGTAACTGTGTGTGTGTTTGTGTGTGACTGCCTGCCTGTAACTGTGTTTGTGAGACTGTCTGCCTGCCTGTAACTGTGTGTGTGTGTGACTGTCTGCCTGCCTGTATGTGTGTGTGTGTGTGTTTGTGTGTGACTGCCTGCCTGTAACTGTGTTTGTATGTGACTGTCTGCCTGCCTGTAACTGTGTGTGTGACTGTCTACCTGCCTGTAACTGTGTGTGTGTGTGTTTGTGTGTGACTGCCTGCCTGTAACTGTTTGTATGTGACTGTCTGCCTGCCTGTAACTGTGTGTGTGTGTGATTGTCTGCCTGCCTGCCTGTATGTGTGTAACTGCCTGCCTGTAACTGTGTGTGTGTGTGTGTGTGTGACTGCATGTAACTGTGTGTGTGTGTGACTGTCTGCCTGCCTGCCTGTATGTGTGTGTGTGTGTGTGTGTGTGCAACTGCCTGCCTGTAACTGTGTGTGTGTGTGTGTGTATGACTGCCTGTAACTGTGTGTGACTGCCTGCCTATAGTTACATAGCTGAAAAGAGACTTGCGTCCATCAAGTTCAGCCTTCACATTTTTTTTTTTTTTTTTTGCTGTTGATCCAAAAGAAGGCAAAAAACCCAGTTTAAAGCACTTGCAACAAACTAGGAAAAAAATCCTTGGATCAAGCAGTAATTACCCTACATTGAAAAATTATATCCTTGAATAGTCTGTTTTTGCAAGTATGCATCTAGTTTCTGTTTGAACATCTGTATGGGCTCTGATAAAACCACTTCTTCAGGCAGAGAATTCCACATCCTTATTGTTCTTACAGTAAAAAAATGTTTTTATTTGCCTTAGACAAAATCTTCTTTCTTCCAGTCTAAATGCATGACCTCATGTCCTTTGTAAAGTCTGGTTTGTGGATAGATTTCCACATAATGGTTTGTATTGGCCCCAAATATATTTGTATAATGTTATTATATCCCCTCTCAGGCGACATTTTTCTAAACTTAAGCGGTTTAAATTTGTTAACCTTTTTTCATAGCTGATATGTTTCATTCCTTTAATTCATTTTGTAGCCCACCTCTGCACTTTTTCTAGTGCCATTATTTCCTTCCTTAGAGCAGGTGCCCAAAATTGCACAGCATATTCAATATGTGGTCTTACCAGTGATTTATAAAGAGGCAAAATGATATTCTCATCCCGAGAATGAATGCCCTTTTTCATGCATGACAATACCTTACTGGCCTTAGCCACTGCTTATTGACATTGCACATTGTTGCATAGTTTGTTGTCTATAACAATTCCCAAGTTCTTTTTGTGTGTTGTTATCCCTATTTTGCTTCCATTAAGGGTATACGTTGCTTGTGCATTCTTTATGCTGAAGTGCATAACTTTGCATTTTTCTACATTAAATTTCATCTGCCATTTGAGTGCCCAGTCCCCCAGTCTATCTAAATCCCTCTGCAGCAATGTAATATCTTGCTCACATTGTATTACTTTACCGAGTTTTCTGTCATCTGCAAACGCTGAAACATGACTTTCAATGCTTTTTTCAAGATCGTTTATAAATATGTTAAATAGAAGGGGTCCCAGAACAGTACCCAGAAAAGTCAGGCTCCAATTTCTCCTATATTCATAATAGCTGCCGAAGAGCCAAAATATCACTTGTCTTAAGACTACCTTCTGGTGGCCGCCAGTATCATCACTGGCCAGGCAGTTTCAAATAAATGAATAAATGCCTGCCAGCTATAACCATTGAACCAGTCTGTTAAAGGACCCCAGTTATCTATAACACATATTAATAAAGTACAATATTCTGGCTTACTAGACTCAGCCCCCATGAGACCTGGGAGTATTATCACACAAGTATGAACAGAACAATGCTTTACCTGCAGTGAAAACCCAGTATGTATGTACCTTTCTTAACCTGAAAGAGTTTCTGCATAAATATGACCAGAATACTGCTCTACTTGCAGTGAAATCAATATACCTGTACCCCTTACTTGTATCATAACTCAATATTGTTAAGGATGGTTCATATTACCTGGTAGTCTTGAGAACAGGTCACCCAAGGTTAGGGAGTCTATACGAAATTGGTGTAGGCCAAATACAAGGATGGACAAAATGGAATCACAAGCTGGCGTTTGTTTCCACATCAACGGTCTTCCCGTTCTGCCAAATATCAGGATATTGGTGCAGAAGAATGCAAACTGTCTTCCAATGTTTTCTGATAACATGCTGCATTCATCTTGTCATCAATTTTCACAAGATTCCCTGTGCCTTTAGAGCTCACACACCCCAAAACATAATTCAGCCACCACAAAGATTCACAATGGGGATGATATTCTTTTCACTATTGATCTTGTTGACCCTTCTCCAAACATAGCACTTATGGTTGTGACCATAAAGCTCTATTTTGGTCTCGTCACTCCAAATTACAGTGTGCCAGAAGCTGTGAGGCATGTCAAAGTGTTGTCAGACATATTGTAAGAGGGCTTTTTTGTGGCATTGGCGCAGTAAAGGCTTCTTTCTGGCAACTTGGCCATGCAGCTCATTTTTGTTGTATTGTGATCCTTGAAACAACCACACCGTCTTTTTCCAGAGCAGCCTGAGGGTTTTTCTTTGTATCCCAAACAATTCTTCTGGCAGTTGTGACTGAAATCTTTCATTGTCTACCTGACCTTGGCTTTGTATCAAGAGATCCCCAAATTTTGCATTTCTTAAAGGGACACTATAGTCACCTGAACAACCTCAGCTTAATGAGGTTGTTCAGGTGAGAACTATAGCTCACTGCAGCCTTTCTCTCTACATTGAAAGCTAGGAACACCTCCAGTTGCAGTCACTGAACTCTCATAGAGATTCATTTATTCAATTCATCTCTATGAGGAGATACTGATTGGCCAGGGCTGTGTTTGAATCATGCTGGCTCTGCCCCTGATCTGCCTCTTTGTCAGTCTCAGCCAATCCTATGGGGAAGCACTGTGATTGGATCAGGCTACCACATGTTAGCAGACTGATTGTTTTTCTGACTCTAACAGCATGCAGATTTACAGCTTCAGGCTTGAATACAGTAAGATTTTTACTATATTTATGGAGGCATGAGGGGTCCAGGGGGGCTAGATGGTGGTGTTAACACCATAGGGTCACAAATACATGTTTGTGTTCCTGACCCTATAGTGATCCTTTAATAAGTGAATAAATAGTACTGACTGGCATTTTCAATGATGTATCTTTTTACATCCTTTTCCATCTTTATAAAGTTACATTGCGTTGTTACGCAGGTCTTTTGACAGTTCTTTTCTAATCCCCATGGTTCAGTATCTAGCCTGCTCAGTGTATCCATGTGATAGCTAACTAACTCATAGACTATTTATACACAGACACTAATTGCAATTTAAAGAGCCAAAGGTGTGGGAAATTAACCTTTAATTGCAATTTTTACTTGTGTGTCACCCAGTGGTGTATCCTGGTTTTGTGCTGCCCTAGGCATGACGTCATATTCCGGCTCCCAGCCTCACTCTGCGGCGCGCGAGGGAGCTGAGCAGACAGCTCAGAGGAAGTGCTCCCTCGCCAGCCACCCGCCCGCCAGCGCTGCCCAGCAGATCGCCCGCCCAGAGGGCTTGTCAGTTAGCCGCAAGGCTAACAAGGCATTTGCCCTGGGCGATTGGGGGCGGCATTTTTTGCCGCCTCCTGGAAAATGCCGCCCAAGGCAAATGCCCTGTTTGCCTCGCGGCTAATACGCCCCTGGTGTCACCTTGTGTGTCTGCAACACGGCCACACATTCAAGGGTAAATACTTTTTGATTAGGGCCACATGGGTGACTTCTGTTATCATTATGATTTATAAAGGAGCCAAACAACTAGGTGATAATAAATGGCTTCATATGATCACTATCTTCAATAAAATAATTTTTTTTGCATGATCAGTCAAAATCAATGCCAACATTTCACAATTTCTGCCAGTGTATGCAAACATTTGAGCACAACTGTGTGTATGTATGTATGTATATATATATATATATATATATATATCGTATTTTTTGCTCCATAAGACGCACCTGACCATAAGACGCACCCAGTTTTTTGAGGAGGAAAACAAGAAAAAAAATATTCTGAATCAAATGTTGTACTAAACTATTTAATAAACTACCAGTATAAACTACCAGTATATCAGAATAATATTTCAACCATGTAAAGTGAACAGTGGCATTAAGTCAACAGTGGCATTAAGAACCATCATCACTGTCATTAACAAATGAAGAGAGACTTTAAGGTTTGAGTACTCTTCTAGTCTTCTGTGAACCCCAAGAACTCATCATTGCTAGAGTCAGAATTTAGGAAGCTCAGTTGCTCACAATCACTGACATCACTTTCTTCGCTATCTTCATATAAGATATCATCTTCATTTCCATCCAAAGCATTGCTAATGCCACATTTTTTGAATGACTGGACAACGATTTCCTCCTTCACAGAGTGCCATGAAGTTTTCACCCATTCACAAACTTGAGTGATAGAGGGCCTCTTCATTCGTCCAGCAGGTGTCAGATCATGATTGCCAGCAGCCATCCATTTGTTCCACTCTTCTCGCATAAAGACCTTAAATGGTTTGTTGATGGAAACGTCGAGAGGTTGCATCTGGCTGGTAAGACCTCCAGGAATTACAGCTAGATGAGTCTTCACTTCTTTAAAGCACTTTTTTGTAGTTTCACTAATATGTGCTCTAAACTGGTCAAGTACTAATAAGGCAGGTTTTTTCAGAAGCCCTCCAGGACGTTTGGACCACACTTTTTCAATCCATACTCTCATTCCATTTTCGTCCATCCATCCTTTCTCATGAACATGAACAACAACTCCTCTTGGTATCGCTTCTTTTGGAAATGTTTTCCTTTTGAAAATCAACATGGGTGGCAATTTGGTGCCGTCTGCACAGCAAGACAACACAACCGTGTAATGGGTTTTCTCATGTCCGGAGGTTTTCACGGTGATTGTTTTGGCACCTTTCAGATCAACAGTCCTATTATATGGCACATCAAAGGTCATCCATATTCCCAATCTGGCCAATTTCATACCCATTTTTCTTCCTAGCATCAATGACAAATTTATGAAAAGAAAGAATCTTAGATTCATATTCTTTTGGCATTTTTTGCGCAATTCTAGTTTTGGTGCGCATAGCAAGGCCACATCGCTTCATAAATCTGTAGCACCACGATGGTGATCCAATAAAATCGTGAATGCCTTTCTCAACAGCAATGCGTGATTTGTGATCCATTCTTTCATGGCCACGTCTAACCGTGGCCACTTTGCAGCATGTACACGAAGAGTGTGCTTACTTTTATCCACTTTTTGCAGCTGATCCTCCTGTTTCCTCCACTCTCATAATTTTTTCAGTTGGAGGTGGCCCAAAATGTCTCTCCACTGCTCTGTTTCCATACTCCTTAGCATACTTTACTACCTCTAGTTTAAAAGGAATCTTATATGCTAATCTTTTCTGCTTGATCATCCTTGTATGTAGAATGGGGGAAGGTTTCTGCAAGAAAATACAGTGATGAAGGAACTGTCAGTAATGTACCGTATCTCCAATGTGTACCACTGAGCGCTGACCATACCTTTAAATAATGGCATCATAGCAAACATAGTACCGTAAGTGATATCAGTACCCATAATCCATCACATGCTTTGCCTAATGACTTCAGAATTTACCCGGTAACATGGTCTACATATAATGCCCAGCTTATTACCATTTTAATCAAGAAATATTCAGTTTAATGGGAACGGGAACACATAATGTCTGTCATTCATTCCTTACACACATGAAAGATCTATAAAGTTCCACAAGGAAAATAAATGTGCAAATTCAACTTGCACTTTTCAGAGAACTGCCCCATTAATCTGATCCTTGACAATTTAAATAAAATTTATATTATATTCAATATATATTAATAATGTACAGTAATTACATGTTGTAATATGTTGTAATATATTACAACATTTTGTGGGAATATAATTAGCCATAGCTGATTAAACATACAGTGGGTTTTGATCACTGCTAACAGTGCTGTTGAAGTGAGGAAAGCTAGGTGGCGATAGATCTCTTACCTCAAATCCCGGCAAGACCACTGCTGTTGAAGTGAGGGAAGCTAGGTGGCGATAGATCCCGGCAAGACCACTGCTGTTGAAGTGAGGGAAGCTAGGTGGCGATAGATCCCGGAAAGACCACTGCTGTTGAAGTGAGGGAAGCTAGGTGGCGATAGATCCCGGCAAGATCATTGCTGTTGAAGTGAGGTAAGCTAGGTGGCGGTAGATCCCAGCTACGAGCGAGTGGGGAAGAGGCACGGCGCCGGACAGACGCAATACCGGAACCCCAGGAGCCTCCTCTCTGCCGCACGATCTACTTTTCATCCCTGCACTCCGGCATTTTGACCGAAGGTACCACACATTCGCTCCATAAGAGGCACATACATTTTCCCCTCACTTTTAAAGGGGAAAAAAAGTGTGTCTTATGGAGCGAAAAATACGGTATATATATATATATATATATGTATATATATATATATATATTGTGGCGAAAGTAACCTCGCCACTGGTTTTTGAAGGGGCCTGTTTGCCACCCTCCTACCCTGTGACTATGGCCCCTGTGTTAAACCCTGATTAAAACCACTGTGTGTCTTTTTGGACTTGTATGGCCACACTTCGAATTTCCAAACAACTGCATGAACCAGAGACCACCCTCGAGCTTGTTAACACCTATTAACAACTTGGAACATTTCTCACCGCAGTGTTCTAAATGTTAGTCTGGGTGGCCGCAATTCCTATGGATAACCTATGGAGGTGGCGGCCATCTTGTTGCATGAACGCAGGCAGCAGTGTTTGGGTATGAATCTCATGGAACTAAAATCGGATACAGAAACTCCCAAATACCGCTGGACTTCCATCATCGCCTGCCTTTCGATTCTACTCAACTTAGAAGGGCACTTTTCGCTGAGATCATTCATCTGGATGAGGGGAACAAGTTCCAGGCAGGCCCGGACTGGCCATCGGGCATACCGGGCAAATGCCCGGTGGGCCGCGATGGCCGTGGGGCCGAGGCCGGCAGGGGAGATCACAGGATCTACCCTGCCAGCCCCTGCAGGGCCAGCGCGCTACCCGAGCACCGGCCCTGCTCTGTGCCTCCATGGGCCGGTGGGGAGATCAAAGATCTCCCTCACCGGCCCACAGGCACTGTTAAGGGCGGCTGCTGGCTGGGGAGTGTGGGAGGGAGGAGAGGACCGGCGGAGCTCTATCCAGCAGCTCCGCCGGGTCCTCTCGCGAGGTCTGAGCGTTGCCGCGATTACCGCGGCAACGCTCAGATCTCGCGAGAGCGAACTCTAGCCGGCAGAGGCTAGAGTTCACTCTCACCACTGGACCACCAGGGAAGGATGGCAGCATGGCACCCCACCCACAGGCAGAACGGACCCCCCCCCACCCCCTCCCAGGATAACGGTAAGAAGGGGGGGGAATATAACTTTTTTTATTTTTTATTATTAATAAAAAAAAATACATTTAAATAAAAACATCACACTAACAGCCCCCTCACACACACATCACCCCCAGCCACACACACATCACCCCCAGACACACACACAGCACCCAGACACACACAGCACCCAGACACACACACAGCACCCAGGCACACACACAGCACCCCCAGACACACACACAGCACCACATGTGTGTCTGGGGGTGCTGTGTGTGTCTGGGGGTGCTGTGTGTGTGTCTGGGTGCTGTGTGTGTGTCTGGGGGTGCTGTGTTTGTGTCGGGGTGCTGTGTTTGTGTCTGGGTGCTGTGTTTGTGTCGGGGTGCTGTGTTTGTGTCTGGGTGCTGTGTGTGTGTCTGAGGGTGCTGTGTGTGTGTGTCTGGGTGCTGTGTGTGTGGCTGGGGGTGATGTGTGTGTGAGGGGGCTGTTAGTGTGATTTTTTTATTTAATAATAAAAAATACTTACATTTAAATAAAAAAATCACACTAACAGCCCCCTCACACACACATCACCCCCAGACCCACACAGCACCCCCAGACACACACACACAGCACCCAGACACACACACAGCACCCCCAGACACACACACAGCACCCCCAGACACACACACATCACCCCCAGACACACACATCCAGCACCCCCAGACACACACATCCAGCACCCCCAGACACACACACAGCACCCCCAGACACACACACAGCACCCCCAGACACACACACAGCACCCCCAGACACACACACACACAGCACCCCCAGACACACACACAGCACCCCCAGACACACACACAGCACCCCCAGACACACACACATCACCCCCAGACACACACATCCAGCACCCCCAGACACACACATCCAGCACCCCCAGACACACACACAGCACCCCCAGACACACACACAGCACCCCCAGACACACACACAGCACCCCCAGACACACACACACACAGCACCCCCAGACACACACACAGCACCCCCAGACACACACACACAGCACCCCCAGACACACACAGCGCACCCAGACACACAGCACACATCACCATCAGACAAACACAGTAGCCTCACTCACACACAGCAACCTAACTCACACACAGCACCCATATATATATATATTATATAAAATAACCCTCAGTGAGTTAACAGACAAAGAAAATTAGAAACCTAGAATGTGATGGCAGATAAAAACACCCTCACACACAGCACTCCTCTTACATACACACACACTGCGCCCCTCACACATACAATACGTCCAAATATATATATATATATACACACACACCACTACACACATTGCGCTCCAGATACACGCTAGATCCCTTACCCTATATGCACTCTTAATCCTCTATATACACAAGCACACAAACAGAATCTCCTATACACACTCTTGGTCCTTTACACACTAGATCTCCTACACACACACACACTGCACCACCTACACACACACACACACTACATTCCTTGTCAGCAAACACATACAACATTCTCTAAACACACCCTCTCTACAACCCCTACACACACTACGTCACCTATACACACACTACAGCCCGTATGCACACACTCGCTACATCCCCTATAACACTATGCCCCCTATACACACACTCTCTACAGCCCCTAGCCACACATATTACACCACAAACACAAATTAAATTGACCTATTTACACAATACCACACCACACTCTACACACACGCAATCCCACATGCACCATACACTTTCCTGGCCCTTTTGTCCTCTGGTATCTCACCTGTGGAGACACCAGAGACAATTTAAAAGCAAACACAGCGCAAGCATGTTATTAAATTTGCTTGCGCTGCGCAGAACAAATACAGGGCCTTTTTCTAATGCCAGAGATCTTCAGCGGGGCTCTGCGCATTGAACCAACATGCTCACTTTGAGAGGGGGCGTGATTGTCATTAGTGATGACAAAACACACCCTCTCTGGCCCCGCCCCCTTCTTAGGGGGCCGCTCTGATTGAAAAATGCCCGGGCCTAATTTCTTTCCCAGTCCGGCCCTGGTTCCAGGGTAAGACTATTGACTCTGTTTGGTAGTTTAAAAAAGGGGGTAAGGTACCAGCACTAATTAAAAAAACAGTGTACAATATAAAATAAACCAATATATAATAAGCTGCTAAAACACCATAATCTTATCTTAGATAGTAGAAATAAAACCCAAAGGGATGGTGAAGTGCTATATAAAAATAATGTAATCGGAGATATTCAGTGCTATAGTGGGATGAATAAATATCTTTTGTATATACCTTTAATATTTCTCTTATCTCGGAATCTTAATGTATAGTGTATAGTTCCTTAAAAACATAAACACAAAAACCATATCATAGTGTAAAACTGTAAGATACAGATATGAGAAAGGTACGAAAGATTTTTCCCACTCACAATGTTTAAGAGCCAAAAGATTTTAGCTCAGTTCTTGCGTTTTTAGGGTCCGTAGAGGCGACCCTCTCTGTTTGGTAGTTTGTTCATTTTCCAACTACCGAACTAGACTGACCGCAAGCCCTGATTCTTTGGAACTGTTTTGGGCATGGGACCATGCCTGCGGTCGGTCAAATAAATGACTTCCATAGAATTCCGGAACCCCTGAACTGATCTGGGTGATTTTTGGATATGTTGGTCACCCAGATCAGGGGTATCGGAAGATGTAACATTTGTGGGGATATTATGTGTTTTGGGGTACTTTTGGGAGAAATGTGTGTTTTTTCTGCCTAGAGATAATTGGGTTAGTACAGTATCTGACAGTATTGTCTCCCAGGCAGAGGGGAGGGATGGTATGCTATGTGTGGGAGTCTCATGCATTGGAATACTGTTCTTATTGGTCTGTGAATATTGTAACTCAGTTCCCCACAAGGTCCATGTGGGCGTACCCCTTGCATGGGGATTGTCATATAAGGCCAAGTGTGGTACCATCACACTTAAAATCAGTTCCTCTTCACCCTTCCTCATCTAATGAGCTATATTCACTCTGGGGATTGCTATACTCCGTATACTCCCTGGAATTATAATCACTAGCTATTCCTGCTATACTCTCTGGAGTAGGAGAGGTTCACCCACTGGAAGCTGGATCCTTGTCTTGGGTCCAGGGTGGGTGGAGGATGGCGAGACCCCAACCAAGCTTGTGGGGTTTGTGGGGTCTCCAGTGCTAATAGTGTCTGGTGGAGTGCTTGGAGTCCTCGTAGCATCGATTGAAAGAGACACCCGGTCTGAGTATATATTTATTCGCCACAACATCCCCCTTCCCTCTTTGTGTCCACCAACTGTTAAATCACAGCCACTGAAATCTAGTCAATAGTGGTATGGATGAAGGATGTATAGAAATCTTGGGATCCACCCAAGGAGAACATTAAACAGCCAGGAAAGGCCTCCTTATCTCAATGACAGAATGATATCCGTGCTTAGACACTCCAGGTTACATCGATTCTCAACTATTGAAAGTAATTATGTCTCTGGCTTCCTTGGAAGGTGTTCAGAGCTGTGTTTTCGTGCCTTGCAATGTCTGGCCATTTTAAAGCAATGAAAGGAAGTGGTTGAGTTATGAACCATTGATAGTATAAACCACAAATAGACTGGTCATTTAGCATGATTCCAGTAAGAACAAAAAATCCTTTCTACTGAAACCTGCAATCTCTGCATATATGAGCAGAAAGATGGAAACTCACTGCAAGCAAAGTTACAACATTAAAGAACAATTGTCACATTTACATTTTCTATGTTCTGTATTGTAATCATACAAATCAACACAATCAGCAAGCACATTTATATGAAATAATCTTTCTTCCAACTCAACTGTGAGTTCTGCCCCACCATTTTGAACTATTAATGTTCATATCTTATTTGCTGCTCATGCAAATCATCTTACTTTTCCCAGTTTGCTTCCTGGTTCCAAAAGCAGTTTCAACTTTAAGAGCTGAGCCCATATCTGATATGTATAATTTGTGATGGTAGTCACCATCACCAGGAAATTCAGATGAATAATTTATGTAGGAACCTGGACTACTCCATTATAGGTGCAGAGTGTGTATTATGTGTTTGTTTATTGTTAAATGTTTTGTGTGCTCTCCTGTCCTGCTGATGCTTGCTACCAACTAGGTGGATTTGACTATAAATCCTGCATAGCACCATCTGTTGGTAGCAACAGCTAGATGTACTACCTGAATAGCATGGCTTCTTAATTTGCATATTCAAGTAGATTTGCATATTATGGTTTTGGCAGGCAGGAGAGTTAATTATTGGTTTTCTCACCCCTTTATGAATATGTTATGGTGTTATTGTGCGTTCTTCTGTGTTTCCCTATATGATTTAATTGTTTGTATTTTTATTGAGTTTTCACCATAAGTTTAAGGAACGCTATAGGGTCAATAACACAAACATGTTTTCCTGACCCTATAGTGATTACAACACTATCTAGCTCCCCTGGTCCTCCCTTGCCCCTTTAAGTACAGTTACCTTTAATCCAGTCTGCTGGTGCTGGCTCTGCCTCCTTGGCTGAAATGATCAGAAGTGATGATCTCAGCCAATCACAAAGCTTTCCCACAGGAAAGCATTGAATTGGCTGAGATTATCACTTTTGATGATCTCAGCCAAGGAGGCAGAGCCAATAAGCTGTAGTTGTTCTGGTGACTAAAGTGTCCCTTTAACCCCTTAAGGACACATGACGTGTGTGACACGTCATGATTCCCTTTTATTCCGGAAGTTTGGTCCTTAAGGGGTTAAATGTCATGTGCATTGTGCTAGTCCTTGACTGCTAACTCCTTCAATCACCAAATCCCATTACCCTTCCATTCCCAATAAGTAACACAACACCATATTAAGGGCAACAGCCACAGCTTTATTTAAACCAGCACAACCAAATACTGTCAACTGCTGGTTTTACCCAGCAGACAGGTACACTTTAAACTTCTTCCAGAGCCTCTTCAGCCTGTCCTTCGTCATCAACCAAATTCAGGCTGCGACTCCCCAAGCCCGTCCGGGCATTATTTATTTACCAAACTTGCTGGCGCAGGAAACCCGCAGCTGTGACAAAATTCAAACAAAGAAAACACAACACAAAACAACAATTCCAGAACAGAACAATTGGGAAGGAATGGTGGGGAAAGGCACTGCTATGCTCCCTCAGTACGTGTTCACCAGTAGTCTGGTATTGTTTCCCAGAATTCCCTGCTTCCAACTGTAAAACCAACTGTATCCATTTGGTTGCTATGACAACCCCTCAGGGCAGCAGTCATGCTCCTCCCTCCCTATTCGCTCGGGGGTTGGCCTGATTTAAAATAAAGCTGAGTATGTGAGTTCCTTGTGGAACTTTGTGTCCTGTGTGGATTTGTTCAGGGATCCAAGTTACAGAATCTTTGGACCTGTAGCTAGCCCTGGATAAGTGCAAAAGAGCTAGGCCTTAGGGTCACAATGGCATTTATAAAGACAATAGATATTCACAGTGTAGGCAGAGGTGTGAATACCTGCCTGGGAAAGAAGCTGAAGAGACAAAGTCAGAGAGGATGATACCTGCCTGGAAGAAGATAGCAGCAGCCTGGTCGGGTGGAAGAGTTCTGGTGGAGCTCCTCTGTCGCAGTACAGGAGCTCCACCACATAATTTAATATAGAAAGAGCATGGAAACTATTAAAAAAAAAGATATTCACTATTAATATATAGTCATCTTACATTTTTGTTTGGGAGTTTGTTTAGGAAGTTTGCATTTGAGATGATATATGAATCATGGAAAAGCATTTGTGATTTCAGAGTTAGATTATTTTACAATACAGTATATAAATAATACATGTAAATAATACATGTATATAAATAATATATATTATATGAATATACTTAATCAGATTGTTGAATTTCAACAAAACTATTCAACCTTTTTACTCCCAAGCACATTTAAATTAGAAATATTTGCATAACATTTATTTTTCAAGGATACATTGCTTGCACATTAATGTAGGGCGATTCAATTGTGTGTTTTGGTTGCTGCTTAGAGATGCATAATAAATGTAAGTAAATATACACAATTGTTTTCTATGTCTGTGTTCCAGAATAATGCTCACATACATTAAGTACAGTTAAAATAGCTCAAATACAGGGACCTGCAGAATGCCATAGCAGAATGTATTTATTTCTGTATTGATCTGAGTGACGCCAGAGCAGGGACAGCGCTACCATAAAGTGGCGCTGACGGTTGCCTTTGGGTGCATCAAACAAGGGGGCCAATCTGCAGGTCACAGGTGTCACCTGGAGATTGCAAGGGTGCAGAAAGCTCCCCTCTCCCACCTGTCTCTGTAGACCGAGGTAGAGGATATTCTTTATCCTATTACCAGGTCTGACATAGAGCTGGAGGGGACAGGGAATGAGCAAGAAGCAGCTTCCAGTCAGAAAAAAGAAGATACTCTACTGTGGTCTGCAAGATTATGCTATGGACAGGGATAGAGAGAGCCTCAAAAGAAAGGAGAACACAAAACACAGAGGATTGAGATAAACAAAAGGGAGGAGTAAGAGACACTCGGAGTTGAGAGACACATGGGGAAGTCAGTGACACAAAAGGATTAAGAGACACACATGAGGAGAATAAGAGACACAGTGGGGTTAAGAGACTCAGGGGGTTAAGAGACACAAGGGGGGATAAGAGACAGTGGGGTAAGAGACACAAGAGGCTAAGTGACACAAAAGGGGTAAGTGACACTAAATGAGAGGTAAGAGGGGCAAAAATGGGATAAGATACACTAAAGTGGATTAAGTTGTTTAAAAGGGGAGATAAGAGGCAAAGGAGGGGGTAAGAGATCACAAAAGGGTGATAAAGACACAAAAGCCCGAATAAGAATGGCCAAACGGGAAAACAATCCTCCAGAGTGTGAAAAATGACACAAAAAGGGGATAATATACAGAAAAGTGTCAAAAGGTTAAGTAAAGGGGGCAAATGGGGGGTTAAGAGATGCACAAGCCTGCAAAGACTCATTTGGGGGTGGCGGCAAAATGCATATTTGCCTGTGTAGCCTAAAATCCTTGCAGTGGCTCTGCATCGCAGCTTTCTCCACTTCTTCCCTGACTCTTAATAAAATTTGTTCTTTGAAGATTCCTTTAGGAAATGTTAGGGAATATGGGGCTGACAATGACAATGGTACATATAAATACACCCCTACATGCACACACACATATTACAAACAAAAACATGCTTGCATTCAAATGCACAAACACTGCTTACAAATTCAATTCTTCAATAATAGACAAATGGTAGACCCAGGCTAGCACAGCTGCATTGCAGTTATATAACAAATGAGGATCTACCCTTTGACCAACCTTGTTCTGGGGGACCTCTTGCACCAGGGCCCTCTCTACATTTTCCACCTCTGGATGGATCAGTATTGAAATTATGAGCAGGGATATATTTTTCATAGGGTCAACAAGGACTGGAAGTATGGTGATAGTTTGTAGGAGGCAACTGTCTGCCCTTTTTGTAATTTGGTTTCACATTTTTAACAGGCCCTTATTTTGGAAGACTTAAAGGGACACTCCAGGCACCTAGACCACTTCTGCCCATTGGAGTAGTCTGGGTGCCAACTCCCACCACCCTTAACCTTGCAAGTGTAATTATTGCAGTTTTTATAATTTGCAATAAAAACCTTGCAGGATTAAGTCCTCCTCTAGTGGCTACCTCCAACGTCGCCGGAATCCCCATAGGAAAGCATTGATGTGTGCGCGACCGTAGGCGGAGCCTGGCGCAGTGCCAAGGGACATCGGCGCTGGATTAAGGTAAGTCACTGAAGGGGTTTTAACCCGCTCAGCAACATGGGATGGGGGTTTGGAGCGAGAGGGGCACTGCAGGGATATGTTTTCCTGGCACTGGAGAGTCCCTTTAACCTTTTATCTTTAACTAGATCACCTGTTTTCAAGCAGTAATTTCACCTGGGAGATAAAAAAACAAAATTTTTATTTTATTCTAACCATAGTGGAAAAATATCCTGCATTGTTTTTATTACAGAGTTACATGGCTGAAAAGAGAAATGCGCTCATCACACGCAGCCTTTCTCACAACTCTTCTTGCTGTTGATCCAAAATAACATAAAATAACCCTAGTTTGAATAGCTTTCAAATGTTGTAACAAACCATGAAAACATTTTTTGCTGATCCTAGAATGGCATACAGATCTCTCCTTGGATCAAGAAGCTTTCTCTAATACCCCTTTTTATACATGACAATACCTCACTGACCTTAGCAACTGCACATTGGCATTGCACAGTGTTGCCTAGTTTGTGTTGCCTATAACAATTCCCAAATATTTCTTGTATGTTGTAATCCCTAGTTCACTACCATTTAGGGTATATGTTTATTGTGCATTCTTTACCCCAAACTACATCAAATTTAATCTGTTGTTTGAATACACAGTCCCCAATCTTTCTAAATCCCTCTCCAGTAGAGTAATATTGTGCTCACATTGTATTATTTTACAGGTTTGTTTCATTTGCAAACACTAAAACATGGCTTTATAAATATAGAAGGGGTTCCATAACAGAACCCTGAGGGACACCGTTTACCATTTTCATCTAGACCAATTTCTTTTAGTTTGAACACTAACCTATTGTGTGGAACCGTATCAAATGCCTTGGCAAACTCCAAGTAGATCACATCCACTGCAACACCCTGATCTATAATCTACTTACTTCTTCGTCAAATGCAGTTATGTTAGTTTGACATGACCTACAGTGAGCAAAAAAGTATTTGATCCCCTGCTGATTTTGAACGTTTGCCCACTGACAAAGAAATTATCAGTCTATAATATTAATGGTAGGTGTATTTAAACAGAAGAACGCATGTCAAAAAAGTTATACATTGATTTGCATTACAATGAGTGAAATAAGTATTTGACCCCTTGTTGGCAATCCCAGAGGTCAGACGTTTCTTGTAGTTGGCCACCAGGTTTGCACACATCTCAGGAGGGATTTTGTCCCGCTCCTCTTTGCAGATCCCATTTTCAATGCCCTGGCTGAGGGAAGGAGGTTCTCACCCAAGATTTGACGGTACATAACTCCGCCCATCGTCCCTTGAATGCGGTGCAGTTGACCTGTCACCTTAGTAGAAAAACACCCCCAAAGCATAATGTTTCCACCTCCCTGTTTGACGGTGGGGATTGTGTTCTTGGGGTCATAGGCAGCATTCCTCCACCTCCAAACACTGCAACTTGAACTGCAAGTTGAATTAATGCCAAAGAGCTCAAATTTGGTCTCATCTGACCACAACACTTTCACCCAGTTCTCCTCTGAATCATTCAGATGTTCATTGGCAAACTTCAGACAGGCCTGTACATGTGCTTTCTTGAGCAGGGGTACCTTGCGGGCACTGCAGGATTTCAGTTCTATACGGCATAGTGTGTTGCCAGTTGTTTTCTTGGTGACTATGGACCCAGCTGCCTTGAGATCATTAACAAGATCCTCCCGTGTAGTTCTGGGCTGATTCCTCACCATTCTCATGATCATTGAAACTCCATGAGGTGAGATCTTGCATGGAGCACCAGACCAAGGGAGACTGACAGTTTTTTTGTGTTTCTTCCATTTGCGAATAATCGCACCAACTGTTGTCACCTTCTCGCCAAGCTACTACAATCTTGTCCCTGACATCCTTGGACAGCTCTTTGGTCAATCTGATTGATTGTTTCTGTAGACAGGTGTCTTTTATACAGGTAACGAGTTGAGATTAGGAGCACTCCCTTTAAGAGAGTGCTACTAATCTCAGCTCGTTACCTGTATAAAAGACACATGGGATCCAGAAATCTTGCTGATTGATATGGGATCAAATACTTAGTTCATTCATTGACGTTCAAATCAATGTATAACTTTTTTGACAGGCGTTTTTCTGGATATTTTTTTTTATTGTATTATTCTGTCTCTCACTTTTAAAATACACCTACAAATAAAATTATAGACTGATAATTTCTTTGTCATTGGGCCAACGTTCAAAATCAGCTGGGGATCAAATACTTTTTACCCTCGCTGTATGTTTCATAAAACCATGCTGATGTTTGCTAAAACAATGTTCATGCCAATGAATTCTAACTCTTTAATACTTTCTCCAGCCACATAAGTTAAGCTCACAGGTCTATAATTTCCAGGAAAAGATTTTAAAACTTTTTTGAATGTAGGCAACACATCTGCATTCCTCCAATCCTTGGGTAGAATTCCTTAAAGAAAAGAATCCAGAAAGATTGACAACAGAGGTTCACTTATTTCCAGTCTTAGTTCCTTGAATACTCGTGGGTGTATACTTTCAGGCCCCAGACCGTTTACATTAACCATTCACAATTTGCATATCTCTTGCTATAGGTTCCTTCTTAATATAAACTAAGGAAAAATTGTTATTTAACATTTCTAGCTTTTCCTTGTCTTTAGTAACTAGCACACCTATCTCTATTTTCAGTGTACCAACAATTTCAATTTTTGATTTTTTAGAATTAATGTACTTTAAAAAATTGGGGGATTGGTTTTGCTCTCTTCGGCTATCACGTTCTCATTTTCTAGTTTAGCCAATCTAATCGCCCTTTTGTGTGCATTATTGGCTTCCTTATATCTTATATAGTATGCCTCTGATACGTCTGATTAAAAAAAAATGCTTTAAATGCCCTTTTCTTATTTTTATATATCTTGATTTACTTTCCCACTAAGTCACATCGGTTTCAATTTGTGTTTTTTTTTTTTTTTTTTTTTTTAAACCCAATGGTACATACTGAGAAATGTATATTTCTAATATTTGTGTGAAGATATTCCATTTATCCTCAATGTTTTATCACTGAAGAGATTAAGCCAGTCAATATGTTGTAAAGCGGTCCTTATCTTATTGAAATTGGCCTTTTTAAAATGATATTTTTTAGGGTATTTCATGTGCATTTTCTTACACCATATTTTGATCACTATTTCCCAAGTGATCCCCTTCTTGAAAGTTTTTCAAAAGATCAACATTGTTTCTTATAACCAGATCCAGACAAGCATTCTGTCTAGTTGGTGCTTGTACCAGTTGTGATATGAAGGTGTCATTTAACAAGTTTAAAAACCTGAATCCTCTTGCTGAATGACATCCCAATTTATGTCTGGGTAAAAGAAAATCTCCAATAATTAACGTTACCCAGATGTGCAGCTTTCTCAATTTGTGCTATCAGCTGTTCTTCCCCATCAATATTAACATTAGGTGGTTTATAACATTTCCCAGCCAATAATTGATTTCCCTTCGTTTGCCCCAAGCACATATCTAGCCATACAGTTTATACATTTTCCTCATCACATTCCACTTGCTTAACATTTGGCTTAAGCTCTGGGTTGACATGCAAGCATACCCCTTCAGCTTTACTGTATTTTCTATCCTTCATAAATAATATGTAACCATTTAATTTAACTGCCCAGTCATGTGTCTCATCCCACCATGTTTCCGTAATGCCTATAATGCCTAGATGCCTAGATTCAAGCGCTGAGGAATCTGTTGGCGCTTTATAAATACCAGTAAAAAATACCAATAATAAATAAATATTGATATATATATATGCTGTTGCCTCTAGAGACTACTTTTTTTTTTATATATTTTATTTTTGCAGTGCATATGTTTGTAACAAACAAGCATGCGGAACCCCAACGGCAATCCACTTGCTGATTTCAAAACATTAGATACAGCGGGGGAAAGATAACAATGCACAATTTTATAATTGAATGAGAGGTTGACATGGTTAGAGCAAGCTTTTCATATGTAATGTGTGTAACTACAGTTAAGCATATCATAGGCTTACGTTCTCGAGAGTATACATATGTTTCTAGAGACTACTTATAAGCACCTCCACTTATATAACGGCAACATGTTATACGATATGGGATATTTAAAGAAGGCACTGCTCAAACAAACTTACAATCTATTGTTACCGAGTAAACTAGCAGAAGCCAAACACAGAGAAATGGATGCAGGTCTTCAGGAAGTAAGAGGTCTTTATTTACATACCGATCGGGCCTCAGATGAACTCCTGTTCCAAAAATATCTGAGAGACCAACACATGGTGTACATTCCTTATATAGCACTATAACTCCTCCCATTAATAGCTACACCCACATATACCTTTAACCAATCAATGAGCAGAATATAGACTTGTACATCTGGTCAGACCACATGGCTCATCCAAGACAAAGGAAATAAGTGCAATTTCAGTTCCTGCATTCCTGCACATGCTCAGTACACTGATGACAGTATCCTAGCTACGTGTAGCTAACTAACTGACACAACACACATATGCCACATGGAAATCTTGGCCTACTAAATTTTGACCATGCTGGATTCCCATCCCACTATGAGAGTTTGAGTAGATTTACATTGTTAGGTGTCTAGCCCAGAGATGCTGACTGATAAGATGGTCTGACCGGGCATTTATACTTATGTTTCCTAGTTTCAAAGCAGGGATGTTTCCACTGCTATAAATACCAGCTATTACCATGCCTATATAAGGGTTGAGCTTTAATGAAATGATTTCAGTGTTTCTGTGTATCTGTCACCTTACTTATTTTCATTGAGGACGTCTCTAGATTCACTGTGCTTTCATTTGAAGACAGTAAAATAGATGAGATTTTTACTGCAATTACATCTAATGTATAATCTATTTATGCATAGGCATTTACATTCCCACATACAGTCAGAAATAAACACATAAATATAAAATGAGAAAAGATAGGTGGAGGAGGGGAGGGATGCAAAATATCTGAGCTCCTAGTAAGAAATTGAAGCTTCCTATGCTATTAGTTTGCAATCTTCTCACTTGAATTGTAAATTGATTCCAATTGTCTCTTCTTAAGGACTATGGCTGACCACAAAATGAAGACATTTATCTATTGGCATCTAGTTTGTTTCTCATTAGAACAATTATATCTACTCTGGGTTTGGCTGGTTCATCAAACCCTTTTTTTCCACTTTATATACTCTATATATCGGTGTCCTACACGGACAATAGCATATGGAAATACTTTCTAATTAGTGGATTTGGCTTTATAGCCAATGCTGAAAGTTTCTTAAAGTCAAACATACACACAAGGAGTCTCCATAAAATTCATAGATTCTCTCCTACAGAGCTCAACCATCATAGGATGCCAACCTTTCAGCAAGTTATTTTATGATATTTTCGACCTGCTAGAGGTTGGCCAAGTCAACTGTAAGTGCTGTTGTTGTGAATTGCAAACTTGTAGGGGCAACAAGAACAACTTGTCTATGAAGTAGCAGACTATGCAAGCTCACAGAATGTAAGTTTATGAATAAATTATTGTTTCAATTTGCAATTATATTTATTTTAGTGCGTCTGCGCTGTATCTTTTGAAATTGTATTATTGTTATTAGCATAATTTCAAATACATTAAATATAAAAACAAAATAAATGTATATAGAGTAGAATGCATTCCTAGCATGTAAATTACCACCTCCTCCTGACTGAATACTGAGTGGAGTGCACACTAAATGTACACCCATACCATATGATAACGTTCAGGCGGTGTAGGTGAAACATTTTGTTGACAGATCCGTTAGTTTAGTAATAAAATGTTAAGCCTGTCAGCGATATTATATTTTGTGGATAGACTTTCATTCATAACATATAATCAATAGATCAGTGTCTTCATGTTTAAACCAGTTTGACATAGATGTGTAGGGTTCTGTGTCAATTTCTATGTCAAAAGGCACTCTACTCTCCTCATCAAACAGCTTGTTGGAACATGTTGAAAATGTTTTCTATATCTGAAAAGGGGAAAACAAACTTAGATCACTGCTTTTTAGGAGATCAGAGTACAATCCTTCTAAATTTATTGGTTTAAGAAAACATATGGGGTTTACTCACTAAACTCTGAACATTAGCGAATTTAGGCAAAATAAGCTAATCTGTGACTACACAAAACTTGGATATTTTAAAATTCATCTATCGTAGCATACATGTTGTAATTTAGTTTTCAATGTATCTCAATGTAATGTTTACTGAATGAACCCCATAGTTTATCAGTATGCATTTCAAGTTCCAGTGGAAGAAGAGCTTAAAGGACCACTAAGGTCACCTTGACCTCTTCATCTCAATGAAGTGGTCTGTTTACTTTGCAGGGTTTAATACACCTCTAATGACTGTCTAATAGCAGCACTTGAATGGAGGAGAGCAGCATTCTGCCGCACGTAACATATCTCCAATTGTTGCTTCTCTATGGGAAGCATTGGTTTGGAACTGACAATTTCAAAGGCATAGCTGGTGGCTGTCATAAAGGAGTCCCCATGCAGAAAATGAGGTTAGTAATTAGTTAGTACTTAATTAATTTTAATACCACAGTGGGGTTGACAAAGGGGGGTAGACAGAATTTAACCTATAGTCGTAAAAAAACAAATGCTCCCTTTAACCCCTTAAGGACCAAACTTCTGGAATAAAAGGGAATCATGACATGTCACGCATGTCATGTGTCCTTAAGGGGTTAAAGGCCACCAAGACTTGGCTTTTTGAAATGGAAAGGTCGGATGGGCATTATTTACACTTATATAGATATCATCAAAACAGATCCTCCATAAAACCTAAATTAATTATGTGATACTAAAATGGCTTAATACATTTACATTTTCAACTACATAACTACATCTATGCATTGTGTTAACCTATTCCAGTCAAATATTAGAATGGTAAAAATGAATACTGTAAAACAGTACAAAAAAGCTTGGGATTTACATAGAGTGTTGGTGATAAGATCAGAAGGCAAACTAGTAAGACTAAAGCTTTAAGGTAGGGATAAAGTAGACTATATGGACTTGATTTCTGAGACTCTACATTTATAGATGAGGCATGCTTAGTTGAAGTTTGCAATTATATTCATCTAATTAAGGGATACTTTAGTGCCAGTGCCAAAGTTGTATTTCTGGCACTATTGCTCCCCCCTCCCTCACGCCCCCCCCACCCGGGTGAATAAAGGGTTAAAGACCCCTTTATTTACTCATATTATCCCAGCGCTGCTGTCCCTCGGCGCACGTCCAACGCTTCACCCCCTCTGACGTCCCACAAAGAGCGGACTCTTTTCTCTGGAACTGCAATGTTTAACATTGCAGCACTAAGTGCAAAAGGAACACTGCACCCAGACCACTTCAATTAACAGAAGTGGTCTGGGTGCCTACAGTGTCCATTTAAATCTATTTGTTCTGAGCAGCATGCAAGCACCAAATCCAGTAAGAATACCTTATAAAGTATGTACGTTATCCTTATTTGATAAAATGGACTTGAAGGTGATCTTATTACCCACGTTCTGGGGAATAACAAAGGAAACTGCACTCAATCAGATGAGCAAAAATGGGTGCTACCAGGTCGGGAGCAAGCACAAACTCCAAGCAGCTGAATTCAAATGGAAGAAAGAAGGTCCAGGCACTCCACTGCTGGATTCACTGTGTTCCAAATAAATATGCCCTTTTGAGCAGTGGAGTGCCTGGACATTTTTTCTTATATTTGAATTCACTTAGAGGGAACTGTCACTTCTCTGGAATTTTTTACCATTGATGAAAACATTGAAAATCACGTTTGCCGGTGTTAACCTTTTTTAGTTCATGAAATCTTCTGTTTTGTTTTAAATTTGTATTAAAGAGGCATCGAATCACATCATAATCTTGTTTAGATAAGAGCAAATACTGCAGATGAGGAAGAAACATTGAAAAATCCTCTTATTTGTATGTTTTCTTTTTGCTGACTGATTGCACGATAAAGAGGTATGGATTTCTGCATATAATTTTATTTTTCATACTCTACAAATCCATATTTGTAAAACGGACAGGTAAACATTATATTAAAAATCGATTAAAAAGTGATAGTTGAAAGGTGTGAGCTTGCAATAGAGAGTATGGGGGGGGTGGGGAGGGGGAGAGGGGGCACCACACATCTTGGTTAGTAGAACTAGTCAGGGCCTTAGAAAGAAGATAAGGAAAATAAAAGCAACCCTTAAAAACCTTATAGTTGTGCCACTGCCCTCAAAATAAACCAAAACCTCTACAACATCATTTGTTATGGATATCCATATAAACCATGGGAACAGCAGCAGATTTGCTGTTGTTAGTGACAAGGCCTAGAATAATTTGGAATAACCATCAACCCTTTGAATGTTAATCACATAAATCTACATAAGTAACATGGCAGTCCAATTAATAACTGCAACTTCTGTCAGCAAGGGTAGCCTGATTCTACAACTGTATAATGACAGAAAACATGCAATAAATTGTTATCAGACAATTCTGTTTAATTTAGAATTTCTCATCTTTTGGTTTGTTAATAATCGTCTAGGCCCTATAGGAGCCTCCTGTGTGTTATTAAAGTTCCCTCACGCCCCCCCCACCCGGGTGAATAAAGGGTTAAAGACCCCTTTATTTACTCATATTATCCCAGCGCTGCTGTCCCTCGGCGCACGTCCAACGCTTCACCCCCTCTGACGTCCCACAAAGAGCGGACTCTTTTCTCTGGAACTGCAATGTTTAACATTGCAGCACTAAGTGCAAAAGGAACACTGCACCCAGACCACTTCAATTAACAGAAGTGGTCTGGGTGCCTACAGTGTCCATTTAAATCTATTTGTTCTGAGCAGCATGCAAGCACCAAATCCAGTAAGAATACCTTATAAAGTATGTACGTTATCCTTATTTGATAAAATGGACTTGAAGGTGATCTTATTACCCACGTTCTGGGGAATAACAAAGGAAACTGCACTCAATCAGATGAGCAAAAATGGGTGCTACCAGGTCGGGAGCAAGCACAAACTCCAAGCAGCTGAATTCAAATGGAAGAAAGAAGGTCCAGGCACTCCACTGCTGGATTCACTGTGTTCCAAATAAATATGCCCTTTTGAGCAGTGGAGTGCCTGGACATTTTTTCTTATATTTGAATTCACTTAGAGGGAACTGTCACTTCTCTGGAATTTTTTACCATTGATGAAAACATTGAAAATCACGTTTGCCGGTGTTAACCTTTTTTAGTTCATGAAATCTTCTGTTTTGTTTTAAATTTGTATTAAAGAGGCATCGAATCACATCATAATCTTGTTTAGATAAGAGCAAATACTGCAGATGAGGAAGAAACATTGAAAAATCCTCTTATTTGTATGTTTTCTTTTTGCTGACTGATTGCACGATAAAGAGGTATGGATTTCTGCATATAATTTTATTTTTCATACTCTACAAATCCATATTTGTAAAACGGACAGGTAAACATTATATTAAAAATCGATTAAAAAGTGATAGTTGAAAGGTGTGAGCTTGCAATAGAGAGTATGGGGGGGGTGGGGAGGGGGAGAGGGGGCACCACACATCTTGGTTAGTAGAACTAGTCAGGGCCTTAGAAAGAAGATAAGGAAAATAAAAGCAACCCTTAAAAACCTTATAGTTGTGCCACTGCCCTCAAAATAAACCAAAACCTCTACAACATCATTTGTTATGGATATCCATATAAACCATGGGAACAGCAGCAGATTTGCTGTTGTTAGTGACAAGGCCTAGAATAATTTGGAATAACCATCAACCCTTTGAATGTTAATCACATAAATCTACATAAGTAACATGGCAGTCCAATTAATAACTGCAACTTCTGTCAGCAAGGGTAGCCTGATTCTACAACTGTATAATGACAGAAAACATGCAATAAATTGTTATCAGACAATTCTGTTTAATTTAGAATTTCTCATCTTTTGGTTTGTTAATAATCGTCTAGGCCCTATAGGAGCCTCCTGTGTGTTATTAAAGTTCAATTTACAGAGCAAGAGATACGAACCCCTAAGGCAACGTAACATTTGATTGAAAATTAAACCATTTTTTTCATGCAGAGTGTGTGCGTCACAGCCAGGTGAGGTGTGGCTAGGGCTGTATAAACCAAAATAAAAGTGATCTAAATCCTAAATGACAGATAATTGAGCAGCAAGACTGCAGGTGCATGTTCTATACACCAAAACTGTTTCATTATGCTAACGTTGTTTTCATGACTATAAAGTCCCTTTAAGTCTTTTCCAATAAATATCACAAGGGCATTGTTCACGTGATGGTCAGTCAGAAAACATATACATACTTTTGTTTATTTGTTTTTATTTAATTAGTTATTTTATTGAGTAATACATGTACATATTTTTAAGATACATGTCTGGAGTTCAAGGTGGCTCTCTAATTAGGTGGTTAAGGCGGCTGCCTAAGGCCTCGCGCTGGCTGGGGCCTAAGGCTGCCTAAACAGCCTGAGGGCAGACTGTGTCGAGTCCTCGGTCAGTGACTGAGGACCCGACACCAGGAGGGGGCCCGGCGACTTGCCTAATATGCCGCCGGGTGCAAAGCTCCTCCTGTCTTCCCGGCCACCATCGCAGTGAGCAGAGCTGCAGACCATGTGTCTCGTGAAAAGTAATGGCCACCGGACCACCAGGGAGCCCACACTGGACCCCCAGGGAGCCCACCGGATCACCAGGGTTAAATTAAGGTATGTGGTACACTCTCCCTCTAACA
Organism: Pelobates fuscus; assembly: GCF_036172605.1. Taxonomy (NCBI): domain Eukaryota; kingdom Metazoa; phylum Chordata; class Amphibia; order Anura; family Pelobatidae; genus Pelobates; species Pelobates fuscus. Next base: position 160,297,411 of record NC_086319.1, read on the forward strand.
TCACCCCCTTAGCATCACTCCCCCTCCCTCAGCATCACCCCCCCTCACCATAAACCCCCCCTCCCTCAGTATCACCCCCATCACCATCACCCCCCTCACAATCAACCCCCTCCCTCACCTTCACCCCCTCCCTCAGCATCACCCTCCCTCACTATCAACCCCCCTCCCTCACCATCAACCTCCCTCCCTCACCATCAACCCCCTCACTCAGCATCACCCCCCTCAGCATCACCTCCCCTCAGCATCACCCCCCTCACCATCAACCCCCCTCCCTCACCATCAACCCCCCCTCCTTCAGCATCACCCTCCCTCACCATCAAACCCCTCCCTCAGCATCGCCCTCCCTCACCATCAACCCCCCTTACCATCAACCTCCTCCCTCAGCATGACCCTCCCTCAACCTTCCCCCCCCTCAGCATCAACCCCCCTCCCTCAGCATCAACATCCATCACTATCAACCCCCCTCCCTCACCATCACCCCCCTCAGTATCACCCCCCTCAGCATCACCTCCCCTCAGCATCAACCCCCTCCCTCACCATTACCCCCCTCTCACCATTACCCCCCTCCGTCACCATCACCCCATCATTAACCCCCCCTAGCATCACCCTCCCTCACCTTCACCTCCCCTCCATCACCATCAACTCCCCTCCCTCAGCATCCACCTCCCACCTCAGCATCAACCCCCCTCCCTCAGCATCACCCTCCATCACTATCAACCCCCTCCCTCACCATCACCCCCCCTCCCTCACCATTACCCCATCATTAAAATTAAGGTACCGCCCTCCCTCAGCATCTCCCCCCCCTCACCATCAACCCCCCTCCCTCACCATCACCCTCCCTGACCTTCACCCCCCTCCCTCACCATCAACCCCCCTCCCTTAGCATCAACCCCCTCCTCAGCATCAACCCCCCTCCTCAGCATCAACCCCCTCCCTCACCATTACCCCCCTCCCTCACCATCAACCGCCCTCCCTCACCATCAACCCCATCATCAAAATTAAGGTACCCCCCTCCCTCAGCATCTCCCCCCTCACCATCAACCCCCCTCCCTCTGCATCACCCTCTCTCACCATCAACCCCCATTCCTCACCATCACCCCCCTCCCTCAGCATCACCCCCCTCAGCATCATCTCCCCTCAGAATCAACGCCCTCCCTCACCATAAACCCCCCTTCTTCACCATCAACCCCCTCCCTCACCATTAACCCTTGCCTCACCATCAACCCCCTCCCTCAGCATCACCCCGTCCCTCTCACCATCAACCCCTCTCCCTCACACCATCACCCCACACCATCACCTCCCTCTCCCTGTCACTATCACCTCCCTGTCACTATCACCTCCCTCTCCCTGTCACTATCACCTCCCTGTCACCATCACCCCCTTTCCATCACACTATCACCCATTCCTCACACCATCACCCCCCACACCATCACACCCTCTCCCTGTCTCCAAACTCACCTGCCCTCACTCTGCCACACTCACCCTGTCACATTAACCCCCCTTAATCCTGTCACACTCGTCCCTCCTACCATGCCACAATTGCCCTGACGTACTTACCTCCACTCACCCTGTCACATTAACCCCCCTTAATCTCTATCACACTCCCTCATCAAACCATGTCATACTCCCTGTCCCTCATTCTCTCTCACAGCCCCCCCCCCCCCCATCAATTTACCCCCTTCGCCCTGTCATGCTCTCCCTGCCACTGGTACCCCTTTACTCACCTTATCACAGTCACCAGCTGAATACATTCATCATACACACAGTCAGGAAACATAGATTTGCCAAAAACACAATGCACAAAGGCTACAGGCAGACCCCCATACACTCAACATACTTCAAGCAGCTACCCCATACGCATAGGGTCCCAGACAAAAACGCAAACTTGCTCACAGAGACATACATTGACACACACAAGGATACTCTCTGTCAGACACACTCTTAGGCACATACACAGGTAAACTGTGGATCAATGTGTATATGTGACAGTGTGCATGTATTGCAACTATGTTTTTCACTGTTTTGTTAGTGGGGCCTCATGTTTGAGTTTTGCCTAAGGCCTCATAAAGTCTAGAGCTGCCTATGCTGGAGTTCACTGGAGCAGTGGGGAGTTTTAGCCTTTTATTAACACAGAATGTGACGGCAGATAAGAACCATTCGGCCCATCTAGTCTGCCCAATTTTCAAAATACTTTCATTAGTCCCTGGCCTTATCTTATAGTTAGGATAGCCTTATGCCTATCCCACGCATCCACGCATGCTTAAACTTCTTTACTGTGTTAATCTCTACCACTTAAGCTGGAAGGCTATTCTATGCATCCCCTAACCTCTCAGTAAAGTAATACTTCCTGATATTTTTAAACCTTTGCCCCTCTAATTTAAGACTGTCCTCTTGTTGTGGTAGTTTTTCTTCTTTTAAATATAGTCCCCTCCTTTACTTGATTTCCTTTATGTATTTAAATGTTTCTATCATATCCCCCCCTGTCTCGTCTTTCCTCCAAGCTATACATGTTAAGTTCCTTTAACCTATCCTGGTAAGTTTTATCCTGCAATCCATGAACCAGTAATTAACACAGTGTTATGTATATTGAGGCAGTTCTTTATGCTCGACTTTCTGCAAGTGCATTTATGATTTTCTATTTACCGTATATACTCAAGTATAAGCCGAGTTTTTCAGCACATTTTTTGTGCTGAAAAACCCCAACTCTGCTTATACTCGAGTCAGTGTCTGTATTATGGCAATTTACATTGCCATAATACAGACAGGGGGCTGGCAGCGAGCGCTTACCTCTCCTGCAGCTCCTGTCAGCTCCCTTCTCCTCCGCGCCGGTCCATTCATAAACACACTGCACTCACTCACACACACTGCACTCATACACACACACTGCACTCTTACACACACACTGCACTCATACACACACTGCACTCATACACACACACTGCACTCATACACACACACACTGCACTCATACACACACTGCATTCATACACACACTGCACTCATACACACACACTGCATTCATACACACACTGCACTCATACACACACACTGCATTCATACACACTGCACTCATACACACACACACTGCACTCATACACACACTGCACTCATACACACACACTGCATTCATACACACTGCACTCATACACACACACTGAACTCTTATACACACAATGCACTCATACACACACTGCACTCATACACACACACTGCATTCATACACACACTGCACTCATACACACACTGCACTCATACACACACTGCATTCTCATACACACACACTGCTCTCATACACACACACTGTAAATAAATATTCAATTAATATAATTTTTTTTAGGATCTAATTTTATTTAGAGATTTACCAGTAGCTGCTGCATTTCTCACCCTAGGCTTATACTCGAGTATATATGGTACATTTGTTGAGTTATGGGTAATATGCAATGTAAGTGCTCTGTATATTTTTCCTGAATTATATATTTCAAGAACTGCCTCTCGGAAAACAGAGAGGTGTGGTGCAACCTTAAGAACACAGAGTGCCTTTTCACCTAGAGTCAGAATATATTGTCTCTGCATAATGTGAGCCAATGTGTGTATTACAGACATGTTACGTGATATTGTTTTAGTTTCTTTTTCATGTGATTGATGCCATGGTAGCACCTTGCTGAATCAATATAGGCACGGTGGCGTCCAGAGTGGGCATGGATCATGACAAGTTCAAGGTTACAGAAGGCTTGAAGAAGGAATGAGTTAGCAGTGGTCAGTTGTGTCAAACGCAGCTGAGAGGATGAAGAGAATTATAATAAACTGAAAACCTTTAGATTTAGTGGATAGTAAATTTATTAGTAATTTTAGCAAGGACAGTTTCAGTAGAATGAAGAGTGAAGAAACCAGATTGAAGAGGGTCAAGAAGAGTGTTTGCATTGACAATATGAGTTAGACTGGTGTTTGCAAGCTATGTAAAGGGAAGTATGGTTATGGCACAGCAGAATTGAAGGCATGTTTGAATAAAGTGATGAATACACATAAAAGTAGAAATAGATAGAAGATATGAGTTAGGGATGGAGCAAGTCTGTGAGAAAGAGTGGATTATTTAAGAGGGAATGGGAGCAAAGGGGCAGGGGTAGGGTGAGAGACTAGAGGAAGTGTAGAATCAATCTGTTCATAGAGAGGGGAAAGGGATTTAGAGTGGAAGTAATAGAGCTCATGCTGAGTTGTAAGGGAGGGGAGAGAAGAGCAGAAATATAATATCCAATTTGGTCAGTATTGTCAGTAAAGTGACATGCAAAATCTCTAATTGTGGTTAATATAGGGAGAAGTTGCTGTAAGGTGGAGACAGTGGCGTACTATGGTGGGGTGGGAGGGGGTCCCCCTGGGTGCCACTAGGTAGGGGGTGCCATGATCCTGGTCTGGGGGCTGGAGGCAGGGCCGGATTAAGAGCCCAGTGGGCCTGGTGCTGACAATTATGAGGGCCTAAGTACAGAATCTTATTGTCCAAAAACACTAAAACAGTCATACCTCTCAAGCGTTATGTATCTGGTGGAGATGTTGCCGGAGGGAAACTCATGGGATGCAGCTATAAAAAAAAAAAAAACTCAGATTCTCTTAAAATATGCTAATCTCTCTGTAAATTATGCTTTCATCTTTCAAGTAAATCCATACTCCCTAACAGCAGAGTCCAGTGAAGCAGTAAATCAATGGGTGTTGTAAAAGGGCGGGCCAGTGACGCGGATCATGTAACCAGAACTTCCGAAAGGGCCGAACATGCCCAAAAAGGAGGCATGTCTGCCCAAAGAATTGGAAGGCTAGTCTAGCATGAATGCATGTCAGGCTGCCTGCCAATCATGCATGCTGGCAAACAGCTTCCTGAGCTTGGCATAAATGCATCTAATGATGCGCTATCTCTATGCTTTCTAAGGACTGTCTCCTAGTATTCGCTGGTCCACTTCTATCCTAACCTTCTTACTAGAGGGAAGAAGCTCCTGGTATACAGTCTGAGACAGAGAAAAGGTGGATGTAGTGAGTGTAGAAGAAAGGGAACATGGCACAGTGTTAGAGACCAAAGTCAGCATTACCTTAACTAATTTCATTTCAGTTAGTCCACACAAGTTTTGTTCCTCTACATCCCTCTTAAGTTTCCATACTTAAGCAAGAGTATGAGCATCCTTTCTTGGAAAAAAATTACAGGCCTTACTAATTTGCATAACTAATTATGTATGCGTGACATCACATGATGAAAATCACAAGGAGTGACAGAGAAAATTCTGTGAAATCCTCAAAAAACTACTTTTATTCTGCTGTATAGATGGATTGCTCTCAGTGTCTCCCTGTCTCCCAGTGTCCCCATGTCACCCAGCGTCCCCTAGTGTATGTGTCCCCATGTCTCCCAGTGTCCCCATGTCACGAGGTGACACTGTGAGCCATGGGGACACTGAGACTATGCATCACAATGTTTCTGTATCCCCATGTCTCTGTGTCCCCATGTCTCCCAGGGACACAGAGACATGGGGACACTGGGAGACATGGGGACACTGACACTGGGAGACATGGAGACACTGAGACACTAGGGATACTGGGAGACTAGGGACACTGAGACACTAGGGACACTGGGAGACATGGACATACAGACACTAGGGACACTGGGAGACATGGGAACACTCAGAAACTAGGGACACTGAGACACCAGGGACACTGGCTGGGAGACATGGGGACCCTGAGACACATGGGGACATTGTGTTCCTAGTGTCTGTGTCCCCATGTCTCCCAGTGTCTCAGTGTCCCCATGTCTCAGTGTCCCCATGTGTGTCTGTTTCCCCATGTCTCAGTGTCAACATGTGTGTCTGTGTCCCCATGTTCCCTAGTGTCTCAGTGTCCCCTAGTGTTTCAGTGTCCCCATGTGTGTGTGTGTATGTGACCATGCCTCAGTGTCCCCATGTGTGTCTGTGTCCCCATGTCTCCAAGTGTCCTCAAGTGTCTCAGCATCCCCAGAGGTCTCCTTGTGTCCCCATGTCTCATAGTGTTCCATAGTGTTTTAGTGTCCCCATGTCTTCCTGCAGCCTTTACCCCATCCCTCACTTCTCTGAGCTGTAGGCTGTCTCTGCAGGCTGGAAGCTGATGTCTGGACTCTTTGTGCTGTGTAGCTGCTCCCCCAGAGGATCAGTGAGTAGAGCAATGCAGGTATATGCTGTAACTTCCTATCCCTGCCTCTCCCCACACACAGTGACCCCTACTGGCCGGTAATGGTATTGCAGAGTAATCTCTGTTTATACAGAGAAAAATACCGGCATTTGTATTGCCGGTATTACTGCAATATCAGCACTGGCCAGGCAGCCTCAAATAAATAAATATCGGCCAGTTGAACAACCCTAAGAGTAGTGTATTAAAAAAAATAAATTGTTTTTTCTTAAATCAATGGGCCTATTCCATGGGCCTGGGCCTGGAGCTGCAGCTCCATCAGCCCCTATGTTAATCCGGCCCTGGCTGGAGGGGGATGTGTGAGCTCTGCCCCATGGCAGCTGGGGTGCTGGGCGGCTGGCACAGCTTACAAGTGCAGAGACCAGCAATTACCAGCTGAATTGGCCACACAGAAGGAAAGTGGGGGCAGGGCTAAGAAAAGTTGGGGGCGGAGGTTTGACTACCTGTGACTGTGTGTACCTCTCTGCCTGTGACTGTGTGTGACTGTCTGCCTGTGGTTGTGTGATGTTGCCTGTAACTCTGTGTGTGTGACTGTAACTGTGTGTGTGACTGTAACTGTGTGTGTGTGTGTGTGTGTGACTGTCTGCCTGTGACTGTGTGTAACTGTATATGTGACTGTTTGCCTGTAACTGTGTGTGTGTGACTGTAACTGTGTGTGCGACTGTTTGCCTGTGACTGTGTGTGTGTGTGTGACTGTATGTTTGACTGTTTGCCTGTAACTGTGTGTGTGACTGCCTGGGTAAGACTGTGTGTGACTACCTTTAACTGACTGTGTGTGTAACTGTGTGTGTGACTGTCTGCATGGGACTATTTGTGTGTAACTGTCTGCATGTGACTGTGTGATGTTGCCTGTAACCATGTGTGTGACTGTCTGTCTGCCTGTGACGGTGTGATGCTGCCTGTAACTGTGTGTGTGACTGTCTGCCTGTGACTGTATGTGTGTGTGTGTGACTGTATGTGTGTGTGTGTGACTGTATATGTGACTGTATATGTGACCGTCTGCCTGTAACTGTGTGCGTTACTGTCTGGCTACAACTGTGTGTGATTGCTTCTAACTGACTGTGTGTGTAATTGTCTGCCTGTAACTGTGTGCATGAAGGTCTGGCTACAACTGTGTGTGACTGCTTGTAACTGACTGTGTGTGTAACTGTCTGCCTGTAACTGTGTGTATGACTGCCTGTGACTGTATGTGTGACTGTCTGCATGTGACTGTTTGCGTGTGACTGTCTGCCTGTAACTATGTGTGTGACTATCTGCCTGTATCTGGGTGTGTGGGCTGCACGGGTTTGTAGGAGAGGGGCAGGACAGGGGTTTTGTAGAAGGAACTGACAGGGGGTTTACAAAGTCTACAAATGTGTGAAGGGGATGGAATAAGTCATAGACTGTAAACAAGAGGTAAATGTTTGCATGGTGTTAGCAGGGAAAAGCTGATTGAATCATGCAATTGGAGGAGACTATATATAATGGAATAGAACTTTGGGAGTGGCAAGATAATGTTTGGTGTCTGAGAAATTGTAGTTGTATTAAGAGATAAGTGTTCAAATGTGTGGTTTGGGGCCAGGACTGACAAACAAGATATAATGCTCCAACTTCAAAGGCTAAAATTCTCAGTAGCCTTTCCTAGAGTGTGTTGTGACTTGTGGATTATTTTAGAAACCGTGGCTTACAGTTTGTAAAGGTTTAGCTATCTGTTTATTTATTTATATCTATCTATCTATCTATCTATCTATCTATCTATCTATCTTTCTATCTATCATCCAACCCAGTGTCATTAATAGTAATAATAATAATTATAAAAATGTTGTATCATGATGCACTGTATTGAATTTTCATGACATACCGAAAGGTTACAGATTCTCTCTTCTCTTTTTTTTCAGGGGACATTGAGCGCTGCTCATTTATAAAATATCATTACTCCTCTGCAACCATCCCTAAAAACCTCACATACAACATTACCAAGACCATCCGGCAAGACGAATGGCACGCACTACGTGAGTAGCATCCATTACTTCCTTTAAAGCTGGTATTAAAGTGACATTTACAAGTCTTCCTGGAATGAATTAGCATATGGATGCATTCTCAGTGTGTGTAGACTTGGGTCTTGATGGTAAATTTTCAGAGTATCACGTTGGATGTATTCCTGGTACTCACATTAGTAAAAAAAATTCATAAGATTTAGATTGGAGTAATTTACTGTTGTTACTATAACCATATTTCAAGGATTTTGATTGGTTACAATCTCTCACAAATTTGTCAAAATTCTTACATTGCTTTTAATCTGCTATTATGGTTGCTAAATTCCCAGAGTCTCAGACTGGTTATATTCTCTTGTTTGAACATTAGTCAATTTCATATGGTTTAAGTTGCCTATAGTCTCCTATTCTTATAGTAGCCAAATCCTCAATTTCTAAGACTCAATATATTTTCCTCATCACAGTAGTAAAATTATTAGAACTTCAGATTGTGCATATCCTCCTACTTCTAACACATAGTTAGGGCTTCAAATCGTTTGAATTCTTAAAGTATCGTGTTGGTCAAAATACAGAAAAGGAACAACGTATAGATACACAAAAACTGAATTAAAAAGTACAGCTATAAATTTTACAAGGCTACTTAAAATCACCTATCTAAGCAATTAGGTATGGGGAGTCAGTTACACCACATGGCCATAATGTGTTAAGCCCACCAGTATGGCAAAGTACCTAAATATTGGTGGTTCCTACATCAATACCAATATTTGTTTGCTAAATATGTGATTTTAAGTAGTATTGTAACATTTTAAACTGTATATTTTGTGTGTATATGTTGGTCTTTATGGTTGCACCATCACCAAGAAATACATGTTCCACGTGTACCCCCAATTTCCATTTTTCTGAATATCTTGTTGGACAAGCATTTAGGTTCTTTGCATGGTGGATAAATTATTTAGTAGGCACAGATTATGACACTTATCATTAGAGTTCCATATTTTATTTATGGGCGTGTTATCAAGTTTTCAACCAACTTAAGTTCTCTGGCAGCTTTATTTTCAGAGTGTCTAAATAGTCAGGATCTTAATGTAGGCAAATTCATTTAGCAGAGAATTATTGAGCATTGTAAAAGGCTAATTGTATAACTTAAAAATAGCTGCACTTGAGTTTTTAATTCAGCTATTTTATCCCAAAATATACTTGTAAAGTCTCAATTTCACATTAAGGGGTCTGAGTATTTAAATTATCAGAGTGGCCATATTACAAGACAGGTAAGTGTTTCCAGATATGCTTATAGGATGACCTAAATGACATGTCATCTTGATTAATACAAACATTTCTGATCTTCTATTAACCTCTACAATATTTGTTTAGTTCATTTTGGAAGGGTGTTTTCAATATATCTTAAAGAACGTTGCATGGGTTACCTGTATTTGTTAGCCTTTCTAAAATACATCCCAAAAAGGAAATATAAAATGTTCTCAATAATAGTTCTAAATAATTTTATTTGTAATGAACCCTAATATGCAATGAATTTCTGATGCATTAAGATATGTTCAAACTGAAATGATCATGTTATAAAGCGTATAAATAGTTTTATTGTTAAGGTGAGTGGACACTTTGGTGGTATCGGGCACTTTCTATAACCTTTTTTGTCTATAGTTACATGAAACCAAACTAATAAAATAAATGCAGGGAGTGCAAGTTATTATATAGAAACTTTTAACGGATCATGGACCTCTACAACTTGATTTATTTCAATTTCAAAAACAAAAGCCTAAAATGTTTTATTTGTTTAAAATATCCTAGAATTTACTCCACAGTTACATGTAATATAGTTAATTGAGATGGAAAAAGGCACAATATCTATCATGTTTACTGATCCAAAAAGACCACAAAAATACAACATACCGTATATACTCAATGTATAAGCCGAGTTTTTCAGCACATTTTTTGTGCGGAAAAACCCCAACTCGGCTTATACTCGAGTCAGTGTCTGTATTTTGGCAATTTACATTGCCATAACACAGACATGGGGCTGGCAGCGAGCACTTACCTCTCCTGCAGATCCTGTCAGCTCCCTTCTCCTCCGCGCCGGTCCTTTCAGCACCTCTGTCAGCTCCCAGTGTAAATCTCGCGAGAGCCGCGGGGTCATAGTATGGCTCTCGCGATACTTACACTGTGAGCTGACAGAGGAGCTGCACGGACCGGCGTGAAGGAGAAGGGAGCTGACAGGAGCTGCAGGAGAGGTAAGTGCTTCCTCCCAGCCCCCCTCCCCCCCACTGAACTGCCAATGCCACTGGACCACCAGGGAGTGAGAGCCCCCCTCCCTGCCATGTATCAAGCAGGGAGGGGGGACGAAAAAAATAATACAAATATTAATAATAATAATAATAATAATAATAAAAAATAATAATAATAATTAAAAAAAATAATATAGCAAAAAACTATTAAAATAAAATAATACAAAAATAATAAAAATGCCCACCCCCACCAAGGCTCTGCATCACACACTCAAACACTGCATTCATACACACTGCACTCATACACACACACTGCATTCATACACAAACACACACTGCACTCATACACACACACTGCATTCATACACACTGCATCACATACACACACACTGCACTCATAGACACACACTGCACTCATACACACTGCACTCACACACACTGCACTCATACACACACTGCACTCATACACACACACACTGAACTCATACACACACACTGCATTCATACACACTGCACTCATACACACACTCTGCACTCATACACACACTGCACTCATACACACACACTGCATTCATACACACACTGCACTCATACACACACTGCATTCTCATACACACACACTGCACTCATACACACACACTGCACTCATACACACACACTGTAAATAAATATTCAATTAATATAATTTTTTTAGGATCTAATTTTAATTAGAAATTTACCAGTAGCGGCTGCATTTCCCACCCTAGTCTTATACTCGAGTCAATAAGTTTTCCCAGTTTTTTGGGGTAAAATTAGGGGCCTCGGCTTATATTCGGGTCGGCTTATACTCGAGTATATACGGTATTTTAAAATTACATTGAGACTGCATTTTAACATTACTTTGTGGAATTGTCATACCGTGTATAATCAGAATTGATCTTGTTATCTGTTTTATTCCGTTTACAACTTGCACACAAACAAAAACTTATTTGACTAATGTAATAAGGAAAACTAATGAAAATTAAGATCTTACAGGTCTAGTTCTATACAATTTACACATCTCCTAATCAAAAGGAAAAGTCAACTGATTTGTTTTAATAAAGCAAAATAAAGGTCTCAAATATGAAAATAGTAGAAATAAAATGTGGTAATAACGTTAAACAAGTATGAAGGGTTTTTGTTAACCAACACACCAATAATAATTCATTAATGCTTCTACAGTTTGAGCTAAATTGGTGGAGACTTGAGAGCCCTGACTTCATCATGGGAGGGAACGATTACCCAATTAAACTACATCGTCCTGGACCATCAGCCAGATCAATAAGTGCTACAGGGCCCTGTGTGGGCCCCTGAAATGGACCAGGCCCCTAACAATGGTACTGCTTGTACCCACCTCATGGCAGCCCTGCTCACTCCCTCCTGCCCCCCCCACTCGCCCCCAGAACGTAGCAAGATGAGAGCGGTTAGATCCACCCAGTCACAACAATGTAGATCTTCAGAACATGTGATTTATTGTTCATTGGACACATTTTGCCGCATTTACTTTATTAAGCTATTAACCAAGGGCATATTCAGTTATTTCAAGTGAATTTGCACTTCCATTTGGCTGCAGTTTGGTTTGTTGAAATCAGTCAAATATCCTTATAATATAAGTAATTTGGTTATTCCCAAACGGCTAAATTGCAACAAAATTTCCTTTTTTTTCAAATGTTCCAGTTCCCTTGATGCAATGTTGAGCTGTGTGTTTTGGAGAGGAAGAGGATCATAGGTTTGGTTAATTTACAGTTAACGGGGGTTTTCAGGTAGCATTGGGATGACTACCCCAATGCTACATGAAAACACATTTTCCTCTAAGTTAAGCAAAACGTAAATCCTCTCTAAAACAAACACTTTGTGTAGCATCATTTTTTTTTATTTATTTTTTTTTAAACTGTGAAATTCAGTTTAATTTTTGTTGCAATTCAGTTCAAGCAATGAGATCAGTTTGAAAATAGTAGAGGGTCAATTTGTCTCTGTTTGGTTAGAATTAGGAGACTTGAACTGTTGGAAATCAGCTGGATATGCAAAAAGGAAATTCAGCATTTAGTGAATAGACCTGTTAAGGAATGTAACCCTTACAGGGTTATTCTCTAAAGTGAGAATTCAGGGTATATTCAAATTTAAGGTCAAAATACTCAAAATGGAAAGCTGCTCTGGCCTTAAATTTGAATTCTCACTTTAGTGAATAATGCAGTTAGAATGTTTTTCTCCTTTTGACAATCCTGGTTCCTTGATACTTTCATTTTGGTTTGCTGATTTGCATTCACAATTCTTGAAAGCCTAAGATGTTTTAAGGTAGAATAGGAATACACTTGTTATTCACACACGGTTTTTGGGATCTTAGCCATTGGGGACTGCAATTCCCATAAGACTCAGCCTGCCAGAGCCCCTCCAGCTGACTAAGTCTCTGTGGAGCTGCAGTCCCCAGCAGCTGAATACAGATTTCCTCATCTTTGTTTCTGAGTGTCAGTGGCAGGAACTGAATAAAAGCGTTACATTGCTTCTTTAGTCTGCAAAGTAGATTCCTGTCTAGACATTTGTTTACCACTTTTTCTATGTGATTTACTTTATGTCTTCTGGGGCTTGTATTGTGATTTCACTTGCCTGGGGTAATAGAAGTAGACGTTGTGCAGCCGTTTATACAACTCAGGAATCTTACATGCAAGGAAATAAGCCTAGAACATTGAGATATATCCTTTCTGAGCCGCGAGAGGGATCAACATTCACAAATCCAGAGTCTTGACTTCAAAATAACACTGTGAACATAAAAACTAATACTTGTGTTGTGTTATTATTTATGTATTTCCTTTTTTTTTTTCTTTGTGAAGGATTGAAAAAGCATTTGCCCATTTAAGGACAAATAGCAACGCTTGACATTTTCGAACACACCTTCAATTTAGCTATTTTTACCTAAAATTTACATTTATTTATCATTTTTTTCACATTTCAAATTACAGACAAATTTGTCTTCTTTATAGCCAGTACTGTTTTATTCATTTACTTTGCAATGTATGGTGCACAATAGCTTCTGAGCTATTTCAAATATTCAGTTAGTTATGCTGTATTTCACCAGAATACCCATTATCCAGAGACCCATTGCATTCAATATACTATCTCGATAAAATTGTACATGGTTGACATTAAGCTACAATTTAAATTACTAACCAGCACCTTGTAGGTGCTATATCAATATATAATGCATTCAAATATAAAGTAATTTAAAAACATACAGTCATTAAGCTATGCATTAAAGGAATACTGTGGTTACAGCCAGTGGCGTACACACAACCCATGGGGCCCCGGTACGAAAACTGATCCGTGCCCCCCCCCCCCCGCGCGCGCTTACTCTGGGGCCGCAACACATGGCGGCGGGCACCTGGTCGCAGAGCTGCGACCCGTGCGACCGCGGTATGTACGCCAGTGCATGCATAAACACATACACTTAAAGGATCACTACAGACACCCAGATCACATCAGCTCAATGAAGTGGTCTGGGTGCCAGGTCCATATAGGGTTAACCCTGCAGCTGAAAACATAGCAGATTCAGAGAAACTGCTATGTTTCACTGAGGGTTAATCCAGCCTCTAGTGGCTGTCTCATTGACAGCCGCTAGAGGATTTTCTGCGATTCTCACTGTGAAAATCACAGTGAGAAGATGCTGAACGTCCATAGGAAAGCATTGAGTAATGCTTTCCTATGGGCGGTTTGAATGCCCGCGTGGAGCTGAGAGGCGGATCGGGGCGGAGAGATCCCCAGCGCCAAGGGAGCCCGGCACTGGAGAAAGGTTAGTGCTTAAGACACACACACACTCTCATGAACAGAAGCACACATTTACTGACAGACACACACTCACGCACTCAGTGACAGACACACACTCACTAACAGACGTACACAAACATACTCAGTAACAGACACACACACTAACACACACACACACTAACACACTCTAACACTAACACACACACACGCTAACACGCTCACTAACACACACACACACACACACTCTCTAACACACACACACGCTAACACACTCACACACTAACACACACACACTCTAACACTAACACATGTTTTTTGTTTTGTTTTTTTAATTTAATCCCCCCAGCCTCCTTACCTGTGGGAGAGCTGAGGGGATTCCCTGGGGTCCAGTGGTGTTGCTGGACCCCAACTGACCCTGCTGTCACCCGGCTGGCGGGCGCGTTTGGGAGCACTCTCCCCTGAGTGCTTCTTCTTCAGCTCCCTTGCGCGCCGCGTACTGATGCCGGAGCCGGAAGATGACGTCATCTTCCGGCTCCGGTTTCAGTGCGGTGCGCGAGGGAGCTGACGAGGAAGCACTCAGGGGAGAGTGCTCCATCGCGTGCCCGCCAGCCGGGTGACAGCAGGGCCAGCCTCGGGGCCGGCTCCTGGGCCCCCTAGGAGAAGAGGCTGGCCCAGTGACATACATACCTGGGTCGCAGGGCGGCTGGGCCCCTTGGTGGGCCGGGTCCAGTCGCAGACGCGACCCCTGAGACCCTGGTATGTACGCCACTGGTTACAGCTTTAGCTTCATGAACATGGTTTAGTGTATAGATCATGACTCCAAAGTCTCAGTTAAGTAGTAAAATCACTTTGTTTCTGTTTATGCAACCCTAACCACACCTCCCCTGGCTGTGACGGTCACACGAATACAGGAAAAACAGTAGATAGCAGAACGTGTTACCAGGCCTTAGAGTGGCCAGGATTAATGTACAAAGAACAAGAGATAGAAATGTTAAATAGCAGGTCAAGGGCAATGGAGATACACTAAACAGAAAAACTCACTCTCAGATAAAGAAAATGGAAAGCACAACAGGGTGTTTAACAGATGTAAAGCTTAAATATTTATAGGCCTGGGGCATTTGCTTGATAAGCCCCCAAAACGTGAGTGAAATAATGTGATGACATCATGAAGTGGGCCTGGCTTAGTGATGTAATAAAAGAGGTGGGCTAACATTATCTATCATCACAACAAAGGTGTCTACGAATATGAAACTGATGTGGTGCCTACTTGGGATGCCATAGTCAACCTCTCAACAAAAGTTATACACAACAATCAAAATAATTTTCAAATAAAGTAATTTCCAGTATACTTGGGAGGTTGTCATAGGCTGAGAAATCTTATATAACGAAGTCCACTGGACTACCATAAAAGAAAATGCATTTAAGAGCTTTAGTAGTTGACATCTAGACCCAATTAAACAAAATTACATGTAGTAATGTCATCTAGATCCAGAATATGACATGCCAGTGTGTGTGGGAGCATAAGGGAGATCTACTTAAATCTACTTGGAACCACCATCTTGTCATTACAATCATTCTCCTGCAACTCCATCTTCCAGGAACTGTCATTACTACTGTACACTTGTGTATGAGGGGGAGCACAAACCGGGTCTATGGAGGATCCTGCAAGATCGTGGGATCTTCCATAGATAATCTTACACATTTGCAATAAGTTGTGATAGGCATCCATTGCACATTGTGTGAGATATTGCCTGTTCACATCACTTCTCGTGACTGATGGCAAATGGCAGTGGGTACCCTGCTTTTTGTCAATGATTGCAGAAGACTGGCAATTACATAAGAGAAAGTAATCCCTACTTTGTCTCCTATATATATCTTTTGATTGTCCTTGAATTTAAAAAAAAATCCACAACGTTCAAAAAAAGCTTTTCATAAAGGCTACTTTTACTAAAAGTTCAAAAGTGACAGAGCCACTTGAAGAATAAAATTTGACTTTGCATAACTATTAAAAATTCTCAAGATAAAAGTAATGCAAACGGATTCCATGTTTCTTATACCAGTGCTTTATTTTGTATAAATTACTAGTTGGAAAAGATACATGAGTTACAGTCTATATTGATTGCCCTTACAGCCCCCAGGGTACCTACTAACTATATTCGACAGGAATGCGAACTCCAAAAATCGCAATATGACCAAATCACAAAAACAATGAAGCAGGCAATAGATAAACTGTTTTGTTTGTTTTTTGACTCAGTGTGCCAGTTGTGCTTCCAAAAAGACAATTAATGATTAGGGGCCATGCACTATACCAAATAAATGCATAAGGGATCATCCTAACCAAGCACTTAAAATTTGCAAAACGAATGGTCAAAAGTAACCGAATACTCCAAAAAAACTAATGTTGACAAAATGAGATCCAAATTAGAATGGTAAATACCATCCAATTCAGTTAACCAAATTCTGACCAGCCTTCGTTTTAGTATAATATATATTGGAGTATATATATATATATATATATATATATATATATATATGCATTGGAGTACACTGACTTCTGTGCTATTTTGGTTTATCTGAATCATTTGCCTCGAATCATTTGCATAAGGTTGGGTTAAACAAAAATATTTTTGGGGGGATAAAATGATTCGGTCGAACCAAATTCTTCATCCCTGCACAAGCCGAATGCATCTACAGTTACTGTCCTGTTATCTTTGCTCTTTAATATATTCCTGTGTAAAGTACTTCCCTTCATTAAGTGTTCTTGCATAGCAAGACCACTTAATGTTATCTCACATATATATTATTATTAAGTGTTCTTGCATAGCAAGACCACTTAATGTTATCTCACATATATATTATTAAGTGTTCTTGCAGAGCAAGACCACTTAATGTTATCTCACATATATATTATTATTATTATTATTAAGTGTTCTTGCATAGCAAGACCACTTAATGTTATCTCACATATATATTATTATTATTAAGTGTTCTTGCATAGCAAGACCACTTAATGTTATCTCACATATATATTATTATTATTAAGTGTTCTTGCATAGCAAGACCACTTAATGTTATCTCACATATATATTATTATTATTATTAAGTGTTCTTGCATAGCAAGACCACTTAATGTTATCTCACATATATATTATTATTATTATTCTTATTATTCTTATTATAGCCAAATTTGCCACCCTAACTCCTCCCACAGTTTTTACACTACATAGACAAAAATATACCAAAACGTGCAGATTGTTCCCGATCGGATTGCTATTACTTTGTGGAACGTTTCGCCGAATGGTTCACGGAATATCGTCGTTCTTGTGGCGAAATTTGTCCCATAGGAATGAATGGCAAAGCTAGAGTGGGAGCTGGCAAAAGCTGAAAAATCAGGACATGATTTCTAAACTGCCACCACTCCCTCATTTTCAGGCCCACCTACACAAATCTTATATCAAAACGTTCAGCTATCCCTGCTGCCACTAGAAATGTCCACGGCTAAGCCATAGTCCTTATAGTTTTCACAATATGACCATTTGTTTGCAACTCACGCCTTCCATTGACATTCATTGAAACTCCACTCTGCAAAGCTCACATTTGAAGGGCAATTTCTAAACTGCGACTGTGCCTTCATTGTTAATATCTCAGAGACATACTATACATCAAAATGTAGGTCTGGGTCTTGTGATTCTCACAATATAAAGCTCTTCACTGTAGGAATTATAGTTTTTAAAATACGACCGTTTGAAGATGGCAACCGCCAAAATACTCTGACCTGTGCAAGGCTGCAGCAGCAAGTGATGTCATAGACAAAGCCTTTTACACCTGCTAATTTTTTTATAACTGTATGTTTTAATGTAACTGTGAAGCACTTTGGGCAACAACATTGCAATTAAATGTGCTATATAAATAAATACTAACAGTTACTCCGCCCACTCTAGTTGTAGACTACTGATGGAGGCAAGAACACTTCACACAATTTCCCCAGAAATTGTAGCTTTTCTAGTTATTCTTATTATTCTTATTATAGCCAAATTTGCCACCCTAACTCCTCCCACAGTTTTTACACTACATAGACAAAAATATACCAAAACGTGCAGATTGTTCCCGATCGGATTGCTATTACTTTGTGGAACGTTTCGCCGAATGGTTCACGGAATATCGTCGTTCTTCTGGCTAAATTTGTCCCATAGGAATGAATGGCAAAGCTAGAGTGGGAGCTGTCAAAAGCTGAAAAATCAGGACATGATTTCTAAACTGCCACCACTCCCTCATTTTCAGGCCCACCTACACAAATCTTATATCAAAACGTTCAGCTATCCCTGCTGCCACTAGAAATGTCCACGGCTAAGCCATAGTCCTGATAGTTTTCACAATATGACCATTTGTTTGCAACTCACGCCTTCCATTGACATTCATTGAAACTCCACTCTGCAAAGCTCACATTTGAAGGGCAATTTCTAAACTGCGACTGTGCCTTCATTGTTAATATCTCAGAGACATACTATACATCAAAATGTAGGTCTGGGTCTTGTGATTCTCACAATATAAAGCTCTTCACTGTAGGATTTATAGTTTTTAAAATACGACCGTTTGAAGATGGCAACCGCCAAAATACTCTGACCTGTGCAAGGCTGCAGCAGCAAGTGATGTCATAGACAAAGCCTTTTACACCTGCTAATTTTTTATAACTGTATGTTTTAATGTAACTGTGAAGCACTTTGGGCAACAACATTGCAATTAAATGTGCTATATAAATAGATACTAACAGTTACTCCGCCCACTCTAGTTGTAGACTACTGATGGAGGCAAGAACACTTCACACAATTTCCCCAGAAATTGTAGCTTTTCTAGTTCTTATTATTCTTATTATAGCCAAATTTGCCACCCTAACTCCTCCCACAGTTTTTACACTACATAGACAAAAATATACCAAAACGTGCAGATTGTTCCCGATCGGATTGCTATTACTTTGTGGAACGTTTCGCCGAATGGTTCACGGAATATCGTCGTTCTTGTGGCGAAATTTGTCCCATAGGAATGAATGGCAAAGCTAGAGTGGGAGCTGGCAAAAGCTGAAAAATCAGGACATGATTTCTAAACTGCCACCACTCCCTCATTTTCAGGCCCACCTACACAAATCTTATATCAAAACGTTCAGCTATCCCTGCTGCCACTAGAAATGTCCATGGCTAAGCCATAGTCCTGATAGTTTTCACAATATGACCATTTGTTTGCAACTCACGCCTTCCATTGACATTCATTGAAACTCCACTCTGCAAAGCTCACATTTGAAGGGCAATTTCGAAACTGCGACTGTGCCTTCATTGTTAATATCTCAGAGACATACTATACATCAAAATGTAGGTCTGGGTCTTGTGATTCTCACAATATAAAGCTCTTCACTGTAGGATTTATAGTTTTTAAAATACGACCGTTTGAATATGGCAACCGCCAAAATACTCTGACCTGTGCAAGGCTGCAGCAGCAAGTGATGTCATAGACAAAGCCTTTTACACCTGCTAATTTTTTATAACTGTATGTTTTAATGTAACTGTGAAGCACTTTGGGCAACAACATTGCAATTAAATGTGCTATATAAATAAATACTAACAGTTACTCCGCCCACTCTAGTTGTAGACTACTGATGGAGGCAAGAACACTTCACACAATTTCCCCAGAAATTGTAGCTTTTCTAGTTATTATTATTATTCTTATTATTCTTATTATAGCCAAATTTGCCACCCTAACTCCTCCCACAGTTTTTACACTACATAGACAAAAATATACCAAAACGTGCAGATTGTTCCCGATCGGATTGCTATTACTTTGTGGAACGTTTCGCCGAATGGTTCACGGAATATCGTCGTTCTTCTGGCGAAATTTATCCCATAGGAATGAATGGCAAAGCTAGAGTGGGAGCTGTCAAAAGCTGAAAAATCAGGACATGATTTCTAAACTGCCACCACTCCCTCATTTTCAGGCCCACCTACACAAATCTTATATCAAAACGTTCAGCTATCCCTGCTGCCACTAGAAATGTCCACGGCTAAGCCATAGTCCTGATAGTTTTCACAATATGACCATTTGTTTGCAACTCACGCCTTCCATTGACATTCATTGAAACTCCACTCTGCAAAGCTCACATTTGAAGGGCAA
This sequence comes from Pelobates fuscus, assembly GCF_036172605.1. Lineage (NCBI taxonomy): Eukaryota > Metazoa > Chordata > Amphibia > Anura > Pelobatidae > Pelobates > Pelobates fuscus. The sequence continues at coordinate 160,317,752 of NC_086319.1, forward strand.
TTTCTAAACTGCGACTGTGCCTTCATTGTTAATATCTCAGAGACATACTATGCATCAAAATGTAGGTCTGGGTCTTGTGATTCTCACAATATAAAGCTCTTCACTGTAGGATTTATAGTTTTACAAATACGACCGTTTGAAGATGGCAACCGCCAAAATACTCTGACCTGTGCAAGGCTGCAGCAGCAAGTGATGTCATAGACAAAGCCTTTTGTACACCTGCTAGAGTTTTTATAAATGTATGGTTTAATGTAACTGTGCAACAAAGATGCAATTAAATGTGCTATATAAATGATAACAGTTACTGCGCCCACTCCAGTTGTAGACTACTGGTGGAGGCAAGAACACTTCACACAATTTCCCCAGAAATTGTAGCTTTTCTAGTTATTATTATTATTCTTATTCTTATTATAGCCAAATTTGCCACCCTAACTCCTCCCACAGTTTTTACACTACATAGACAAAAATTTACCAAAACGTGCAGATTGTTCCCGATCGCGTTGCTATTACTTTGTGGAACGTTTCGCTGAATGGTTCTCGGAATATCGTCATTCTTGTGGCGAAATTTGTCCCATAGGAATGAATGGCAAAGCTAGAGTGGGAGCTGGCAAAAGCTGAAAAATCAGAACATGATTTCTAAACTGCCACTACTCCCTCATTTTCAAGCCCACCTACACAAATCTTATATCAAAACGTTCAGCTATCCCTGCTGCCACTAAAAATGTCCACGGCTAAGCCATAGTACTGATTGTTTTCGCAATATGACCATTTGTTTGCAACTCACGCAGTCCATTGACATTCATTGAAACGCCACTCTGCAAAGCTCACATTTGAAGGGCAATTTCTAAACTGCGACTGTGCCTTCCTTGTTAATATCTCAGAGACATACTATACATCAAAATGTAGGTCTGGGTCTTGTGATTCTCACAATATAAAGCTCTTCACTGTAGGATTTATAGTTTTTAAAATACGACCGTTTGAAGATGGCAACCGCAAAAATACTCTGACCTGTGCAAGGCTGCAGCAGCAAGTGATGTCATAGACAGGGCCATTTGCACCTGCTAATGTTTTTATAACTGTATGTTTTAATGTAACTGTGCAACAACGTTGCAATTAAATGTGCTATATAAATAAATAATAACAGTTACTCCGCCCACTCCAGTTGTATACTACTGGTGGAGGCAAGAACACTTCACAATTTCCCCAGAAATTGTAGCTTTTCTAGTTCTAAAATAATATTGTTATTAACGCTGGAGTCTGTCAAATAACCAAGCTCTCCTCCTTCTCCAGAGATTTCCTTATCCAATAGATTCCCAGACCTCCCAATTTATTCCTTTGGCAGAAGCACTGAACATACATTTGCACAGTTTCTCCCATATGAATGAATTAAAATGAAAATGATAATAAGTGGAATTAGAAACATTACGCTGCTAAACCTCAGACTTCAGCACTTAGCCCAATGAACAGTCAGGAACGGATAGCCTACCGAATGTCCACAGCTGTCACATCCAGCTCAATTGTGTATATCCAGTACATTGCTGTAACAAGGATGAACACAAACTAATGAGTATCTGTTTTACTTTGCTGATAGAAATTCCACTTTTTTCATTGTAGGTTTTTTACGTATTGTTTCCCTTACTTAATACTGCATTATTGCAGTTTTTGGGAGGTTCTTTTCTTAAAGGTTATCAGATGGTCCATTATTCAATGGATTAACCCACATTTCAGGGAAAGTGAAAGTGTGATTTGATTTTAAGCATTTTAATTACATTTTTTGTTTTTAAATGTTGTCTTCATATTGCTCTCATTTATATAACAATATTATCCATTAAAGTGCAGCAACTTTAATCCGGGGTTGTTTGTGTTTTTGTATGGATTGAATATATGAAGAATATTTGTGATTTACAGTTTAATTAAGAATATTTTGCGGTCATTCCTTTTGAAGGTTTATTAATTTAAAATGTTGTATTTAATGGACTTATGTTTTATTATGTGGCATGGTAGGACCTTGTAATGTAATCTGTGAATACCTCTAGTGCACATGTACACAACCAACCAAAGGTGGGACTTCCATGGATTGGATTTGTTGTTCCCGCACATCCCACAAATGCTCAATTGGATTGAGATCTGGGGAATTTGGGGGCAGAGGCAACACCTTGAACTCCTTGTCATGTTCCTTAAACCATTCTTGAATAATGTTTGCAGTGTGGCAGCTTGCCTTATCCTTCATCAGGGAAAACCATTGTCATAAAGTGGTGTGTGTGGTATGCAGCAATTTCTAGGCATGTGATACGTGTCAAAGTAAAATCCCCATCAATGCCAAAATCTGAGGTTTCCCAGCAGAACATTGCCCAGAGCATAGCACTAATTCCAATGGCTTACCTTCTTCCCATAGTGCTGCCCATCTCTTCTCCAGGTAAACGACGCACATGCATCCAGCCAGCCACCAAATCTAAACGAAAATGTGATTCATCAGACCTTCTTCCCTATTGAAAGCACTTTTGACAGTGGAAAGGGGTTATCATGGGCACTCGTGCACCCATACACAGCAAAATGCAAACACTGTGTTCTGGCACGTTTCCTTTTTTTTTGCAGTTTGAAAGCTTTCTCTTCAAATGTTTTTATTAATGAATTTTCAATAATAACACTACAATAAAAAATAAAATTACTAATAACAAGAATAACAGGGGAATAATTGTAGCTAACATCATCCAATGCAATAAAATAGACACATATACATACATATATATACATACACAAACAAAGTAATATATTGAACAACTAAAAAGTAATGGTTAAGAAAGCCTTGTATACAAAAAAAAATATTATTTATATATATATATATATATATATATATATATATATAATTTCAATGTTCATATATATGAATAAGGTTATAATTGGTATATTGTGGTGTAGATGATACTTATAAGCCAAAACGGCCTGTGATGTCCCTTCCCATCTTTTCCACTCTTGTCTCTGCGATTCTAAAAACACAGAGGGAGTCCTAAAGGCTAGATCACAACACATTGACTCGAATATGCTACGCAAGACCTCTGTCATGGATGGAATTCTGTCAGACTTCCAGTACCTGGGAATAACTGAAGAAGCTGACATTAATAGATGACCTAACATAATCATTTTAACCTTAGGTAAACGCTCTGGGAAATTCTTCAGGAGACACAACTCGGGTGTAATATGTGGGTTTTGATCTGTAATAAGGTGTATGAGTGTGTGTATATTGGCCCAATGTTTTTTTAATTAAGGACATGTCCAAAATATGTATAATAGTGTGCCCACTTGTATTAGTAGGGGATAAGGCTAACTTAAATAATTTGAAAGGAGTAAGGTACCATCTATATATGAGTTAGTAATGGGATTATGCTCTGTAGCACCAATAGAACCCCATGCCACTCTTCAATAGTACATTTTATATTCAGTTCACACATTTCTATCATGTTCAGCTTTAAGTTTTAAAGCAATTTGAGCTGATGCAGCTCTTCTGTGTAATCGGACAAGGAGGGCTACCATGTGCTTCCCAGAAGCATCAGTGAGCCTTGGATGCCCATAGCCCTGCTGCCGGTTTACCGCTTGTTCTTCATTGGCCCTTGTCAAAATCACAGAAATCTTTTCATTGAATACAAACAGGTAAATATAGACTACCCAGGTGCAATAAATGTATAATACAAAAAGACAATCACTCTTAGGTTAGGTATGTCAAAGGATTCCTCTCAATCCTCAAAACAAGTGAAACAACAAGAAATACCTAAACATATAAACAGAGAAAGCAAAAAGGACTCATAGGGTAATAAAGTAAATCACAATGAGATCCTTATTTAAATGTTGCACTCACAAAATGAGGGAATATTCAGGCTCATCAACAGTGTAGATAATCCCACGGATCCATCGCTATTCGAATATCCAATGATACATGTAAAAGATATAAACGGACATAGTACAGCGCTGATTTAAAATATTCTCATGCTTTAATGGTTGCGCTTACAATATATAAGAGGTTCAAGAGCCCATCAATATAACTCTGTATTCCCCGGTCTTAAAGGGACACTCCAGGCAGCCCTTTTTACTCACCTCGTTCCATTGCCGGGAGCCTCGTGAAGCCGCGCCCCCTTTTTCGTCAAAATGATGAAATCGGCAGGCGCGAGCAGGGAGCAATCAGACGCTTCCATTCGGAAGCGTCATTGTTCCCTTGTGCGCATGCGTGGCTTCGCCGCACATACACACATACTTCATAGGAAATCCTGAGCGCACTACCGTGCATGCGCGCGGTGAGCGCGGCCACGAGCTGAGCTGACTGACAGCTTAGCTTGCAGTCTTTGCCCGCCCCCTCTCCTCTGCTGACATGCAGGAGAGAGAAGGCACGCACACAGTGCCTTCTCTCTCCTGCACACGTCAGACATATTTTTAGGGCCATACATGATAGGAAGTCCCTCTGTTGGCCGTCTGAGTGGCCAAGTCCCTCTGTTGGCCGTCCTATCAATCAATGTAAACACTGTATTTTCTTTGAAAATACAGTGTTTACATTAGATTGCCTGCAGGGAGCTATAGATCTCACTTGAACAACTACATTAAGCTGTAGTTGTTAAGGTGACTATAGTGTCCCTTTAATTATGTAAAAAAAGAGGAAGGGATCTTCACAGATATACTTGGCAAAAGAACATAAATATTTAAAACAAAATAAAAATATAAACTCTACGCGTTTCGTCTAGTAATCTAGACTTCTTCAGGAGTAAAAAGTAATGTAGTACATGCAGTAATACACAAATCAAATCTTTTAATTACCCAGTTTTCCTGCTTCTAACACATTAAATTTAGACTTGGGTGCTTTTGCTGCTCAGTCGCTAATCCATTTCGCTAATCCAAACGCTAAACTAGTAAACTGAGGGGGATATAGTGTCCCCATGTCCCCCATGTGTTCCGCACAATTGGGAACCATTAAAATAATAAATACGTGTCTCCAGCCCCCACCTAAAGCCAAGGGTTGAGGCTATTAAATAAAATGAACAGGAGGAGATGTTAAACTATTACACTTAATAAAATACGAAAAAAAAGTTCCGGGGGTGGAGTTAGCAGGGCAACGGAGTGGTCACACTTCTCTGAGCTCTGGCTCTAATGTGGCTTTTTATGGTGGATTCCGAGCCTAAAAGACGCCACAAACCTCACTACAGCAGGCATGTAAACTATGGGCTTCAAAAAAGCAAAAGCGGACAAAAGCTCCCATGGCAGGGATATAAGAGACATGCTGTGGAACTCACAGCAGGCAGCACGGTCCAAAATGGCGCTGGCCAGCGACCTCTCCTCATACTCCTCAGAGGAGTTTGCCTCTGACCTCTTGGAAGGAGCATCCTTTGAGCCCATGCCAGACTGCAGAATTGAATCACAGAATGCCCAGGACCCGGTCACTGCGGACCAACTTAAAAAGATGCTGGCGGAGCTACCCAAAGACCTGGTGGCAGACATGGCCTGCTATAAAAAGGCCACTGAAGGAACCGCATCAAAAATCACACAGCTGGAGGCCTGCTCCAAGTACCCACGACACCAGACTCACCAAGGTGGAACAGATTTCCAGCACCCACTGCTGAATAGGCTAATTCTCACAGTAAATGAAAAGATTTTCAGAGAATTGCCACAGATATCCATCTTCTCATAGAAACTGCTTCTCCCTTTCTGTGTACTTTAGCACATTTTCAGGGAAAGTTTCACTGGTGAATTGGTAGATTTCCAGGGTCTCATTGCAGTAGGTAAATCCTTAGGATGAATGGGCACATTTTTAGGGTAGTAAATATGCAAATGATATATTATTATTATTTTATTATTTATATACCGCCAGCAACTCCCGTAGCACTGTACAATATGTTGGGACAAGTTCTCAAGGTGAACAGGCAGGTTCCTAGAGTCAATGGACAGTTCTCAGTGAGATCACTGACCCATGAAAACGCAAGTGTATATATAAGAACAGGCCTTTGCATCTGTTTAACGTCACTGACACATGTGCAAAGCATCAGACAGGACGCCAATTAAAGTATAAATTGGCAGCAAGGTCAAAGCTTGCTTCATTTAGGTTTGATTAATTTCAGAATGATACAAGTGCATCCTGATACACAGTATGCTGTGTCCAAAATGACATGGACGAGTATTAGAAATTGGCATGGCACGTCTTTATGGAATCTAGGCTTCTCATTTGTGGATGCAGAAACGCGGCTGAATAAAGTATTTTTTAGAAAGAGATGGAATTGACTTGTCTGTTTCATATTTTGATCGAATATTTCTGTTCGATGCAAACATGTCCACACTGAGAGTAGGGATTGTGGCCGAATTGATGCAGGAGCATCATTAGAGGTAGGTTTCCTTATATAAAGATATCAGATAACGCCGAAGAGTCATAGACTTAGGTCTCAAAATATGGTCCTTATGCCATTTGGACGATAACAGAGAAACCCAAGTTTCTGTGGTCCCGGCAGGTATGACTTGGTATACCCTTGTTCTGTTTCAGAATTTCTACACCCCTCTTAATTATTTTGGTCCAAGTGGAAGGATTTTAAACATCAAAACTAAGTTTCTTGTTAGTGACATGAATTCTGAAGGACAGCAAAGCTGTCAATGACACTCGGCATGGCATTAATGTGGCTTTTTTGATACCTACAATGTGAAGTGCCAATTATGACCACAGTTCTGAACGCTTATTTTGTTTAGTCTTTAATGTTAGGAAGTGCTTTACACCACAGGCGCTGCAGTTATTAAAAAAGTGCCTCATTTTATTTTTTTCTTAAGCCTTTAATCCATTTACTGTGACTTCTGTTCCATCTCTTTTATCCAGACAGAAATTATAATTAAAATGCTTATGAAGATTTCCCAGAGCTTCTGACCAAGTTCCTCTTGGTGGTTAGGCAAGAAATGGACGCGGTAACCTGAGATAAATGTTCACATTTGTAAGAGAATAGATAGAAGACGCTGATCCCTCGGGAAATGATTGGAATAGAAGCCAGGCTTGATAGAGTAAAGAGAGAGAGTCTTTCTCCAGTAAGGGTCTGACTTTTTCAAGGTTAGTTTCACTCTGTCTAGGCAAAACTAGAGGATGTTAATGTAGCATAATTTAGCTATTTTCAACTTTCATTTTTTATTTTTTACTGCGTGTACATTAGTGGAATTTAAATACAAGGTCCTGTTTTAGAAGTTCATTTCTTCATGCCTACAACAAGAGAAGTGTAAAAGGGACTATAATTTATTATTATTTATAATTATAGGATCTGGCATCAAGTATGTCCAATGTAAGAGGCTTATATACAATCCACCTCTGTTCAATTTTAAAAACGATGAACAGATACGCAAACACTATAGCGGGGTCAGTCCAAGTCAACGCTAGGTGCCCAGCCCAAATAAAAAAAAACTTTTCCAAAGATTGGAGTGGTTTCCATTGTATGCACAATGGGTGGTGTCAACATATAGAGCAGAATAGCAAGTTACTGGCATATCTTGAGTCAAAATAGCCAGAGATTGTTTTTTATTTTTTATCTTTGCTATTTTGGGCAAAAATCTGCAATTCCCTGGTATAGGTATATATTGCAAGTATCTTAAACTCTGCTATAATATTGAAGATATTATCTATCAGTTAGCGATCTATAAAACTCTACCTACCCACTACCTGGCCTAAAAAAATCTCTAACTCTCCATACTTGATCTCTATCCTTTGTACTCCGTATATTAACATAATAATCATGCATAAACACTAAATGGAAGCCTGTAATAAACTGTGCATTTTGTATCTTACAGATTCACTTATAGATATTGTCACTGTCACTTTGTAGATATTTTTTTAATATTCTTTACTCATCTCTTATTTATGGCAAATGTGTTTTGAGGTCTGAAAAATAAAATAACCTGTAGAAATCCACACTATTTTAGAATAGACAGAATGTCTTCCTGTCAATCATTGTTAAAAATGTTGCCTTTTTCTGCCATTGAACATAGTTAGCGGAAGATGTCTATTAAACAGATTACAGAAGATGTAATAGTTGTTTGGGGATAAATAGATTATAGAGGATTTAATAGTTGTTTAGGCTAATGTTAGAAGCAGGTGAACTGATGGGAGTTACTTCCTGGAGCAGTGATATTTCATTCGAACATACTCCAAGGTTATACGGTATTTTAACTGGTATATATAGAAATCATTTTGTGTTGCAGATTCATTTTGGCTATTGGTTATTGAATAAAAAAAGTTTGAATAATTGCAATTTGAAATATTGTATTTTTTTTTTATTTTGATCTTTGTACTTTTATGAGATGCAATGTTTTTAATATTATTTTTTTGACATTCTTTATTAGTAATTTTTCATCATACAAGTGTATTGGTAAAGTGAACATCTTTAACTCAGTGAATAATACGGTAATACATCACTTTAGTCTCCAAATAGGCGTACATATTTACGACATTAGTCAGTTACAATCGCTTACAGGGACATTGGTTCGGTTAAGGTTAACAGTAACCGCAACGAGATACATATGTATGGCAGTAATACAATATCATAACATGGATAGGCGTACATAGGGACCTCCCGGTCCAGGGACCGGCGACCTGGCTCTTAGGTGGATCTACATTATCTTGACTGTTATATTTTAATTAAGTTAAGCCACGTTTCGTACTGTAGGAGTTTCATTACCCAACAGCCCGGTTAAACTTCACTTCAGGCTACGTGCGGGTGCTAGCTAGAACTCTGAGCGGGAACAAGAGCAGGTACTTCGGTAAGCAGGCGGGTTTTGTCTAATTTGGTATGTCCCCGTATTTGCAAGTTGAAGTTGCGAGCGGAACAGCGGGGGTGTCATACCTGGGTGGGTGTCATTGTGTCCCCCATTCTGCGTGAGCGTATTCACTACTGATCCCATCTATCGTGTGGTGTATTGGATAGTTTCGATGTCTGTTTCCCTTGTCTAGCATAAGTCGTGTCATGGCTGTTCACGCTTGCTTCCCTGCTGTACTGTCGTAGCGTTCTCTAGCGTTAGGTGTTCATTACTAGCCCTCCTTCTATCTCCCTCCATGTCTTTAATTGCTATGGGTGATGGCAGTGTGAACGTGGTTGACTTTTTAAGGCATGTGGGAAGTCAGGATCCAGGGATAGGTGGGTTGTCCTTGTGGGCTACGTTCGTGTTGTCCTCAACCTAATCTCCTGCAGTCGTAGGTCAAGTGATTGCCAGCATCCTTCCTGATCCGAGAGAGTATATCGGGGTGGCAAGTGCGGTGTAGGTCCGTGTATGTTTGCTATCAGGTGTCTGGGTTATAGTGGGAAGGGGCGTGTTTGGCGGCGTTTGGCAGTATCGTGCGGTGTTTGTGGGTGTGTGTCTGGTGTTTGTCCATGTCTCATTGTTCTGCCAGCGTCCGCATTCCTATCATGGTGTGGGTGCCGGTGGCCCCTGTCAGTCTCCGTTAGTTGTAGTCGAACCAGAGCAGTCCCTTCGTCAGGGGTCCCAGCTTATGTCAGTGCGTGGTTGTGTTTTCTAAGGGTGTCTTATGTATCCCTTCTAGCTTCACTAGTCGTGGAAGTCGCTGGTGATGTCTATACTGTGTCCGACCCTCTTTTCACCTGTCGAGCACCTGTCCGTGGTCATGGTCCGTCTTATGTCAAACTGTCCTGGGTATGGGAGAGGGAATAAGGAGAGGCGTGGGGGAGTCTCGTCGCAAGTGAGGTCAGTCGGGTGTAATAGAGTCAATGAGTGCAAGTCAACCCGTAGGGATCTCTCGTGCGGCGGCACTGGTGTCCCCGTCCCCTTCCGTGTCGGTCTCCGCTGCTCTCCTAGAAATATAGTCCATCCACGGGAACCACGTCCGGGCGCAGTTGTCCGAGCGGCCTTGCAGGGATGCCGTCATCATTTCCATGTCATATATGGATTCCACTCTGGTTATCCATTGTTGGTACGTGGGCACTGCCGGGCTCTTCCACATCGTTGGAATGAGCGTTTTCGCCGCCGTCAGCAAGTGTATAACAAGACCTTTCTTGTATACTTTTGTCGGCGTAGTCGTGTGGTTTAGTAGCATAGGTAACGGCTGAAAGGGGACCTCCGTTCCCGTGATGTCTTTGATTGTTCTTTGTACCATTCGCCAGTACGGGATGATGTGCGTGCACTTCCACCATATGTGGATTCCTGTCCCTTCCTCTGCGCCACAACTCCAGCAGACTCCCGAGATCGAATCATGTACATGGCGAAGAACATCCGGTGTTCTGTACCAATGCGTCAGGATTTTGTAATTACATTCTTGGTATTTGGTGCAGATAGTCCCTTTGTGTCTTCTTCCGTGAGTTCTACCTCTGCATCTCTTTCCCACTTTTCCGTGAATCCTAGGGGTATTTTGCCTCCGTTGTGTTGGAGCAATGTGTACAAGGTCGAGACCCCATGTGAAAGGTGGTGCCTTGCCGCACAAAGTTTCTCCAGGTGGAACAGTGGGCGGTGTAGGTGGTGTTTGCCCGCCACTGAAGTAACGTAGTGTTTAACCTGGTGGTATCGGAATTCGTCTAGCCCGCTAGGTCTACGGTCATTCAACAATTCCGCTATCGGTTTCAAAGTCGGTCCAACACACCACTGATTAATATATACCCAGTCTTGTGCACCTAGGTTCCGCAGGTCGGACGGGTTAAGCCCCCCTGCCAGTTTCGGGTTGTTGGTGATTGGCGTAAGCGGGTTGGGAGATGTCGTGAGGTTTCTGTTATAGCGCACACTGCACCAAACCCGCAACGTCGCATCTATCATTGGGTTACCTGTGCGCAGTTCCCCAAGTGAAGCGTCGCCAAGCCATAACTGGGCAGGGATCTTGCCTCTGGCCTGTTGTATTTCAATGTGAACCCATTGCTTTGTGCTCGGGTTGGCATGCCAGTCGACCAATCTATGGAGGTGGGTAGCTTGATAGTATGTAACGATGGACGGCAATCCCGTTCCCCCCTCGGTTTTTGGGCGTTCCAGTGTGGACCTTCTTACACGTGATGGTTTGTGGTTCCAGACAAACTGACGTATGGTGGTCGACACCGATTGAAAAAAGCTCCTTGGGATTGCCGTCGGCAATGTCTGGAAGAGGTACAGAATGCGAGGTAAGACATTCATTTTTACGGCATTTATCCTTCCAAACCACGAGACGTAAAGGGCCGTCCATCTTTTGATATCTTGTTGTATGGCTGCCAAAAGGGGCGCGAAGTTAAGTTGGTATATGTCCTTTGTGTCTTCCGGCAGCCAGATGCCAAGATAGCGCAGTTTGGTAGTGCATATCTTGAATGGGAATTGCGTTTGGAGGTGGTGTCTGAGCGCCTGGTCCCCGGTGAGAGGCAGAGCCTCAGATTTGTCCAGGTTGAGCTTCAGAGTGGATATTTCGCCATAAATACGGAATGCTTCCAGGAGATTCGGTGTTGAGATTCTCGGCTGTTCTAGGAAGAAGAGCATATCGTCAGCGTACGCCGCCACTCTATGCTCCTTCCCCCCTATGTGGTGACCCGTGATCCCTCCGTGTTGCCGGACTGCTTCCAGAAAGGGTTCGAGTGTAAGGGCGAATAGTAGTGGGGACAGAGGGCACCCCTGCCTCGTGCCGTTGCTGATGTCAAATGAATCTGTCAACACTCCGTTGACCCTTATGCGTGCTGAGGGTGCGGTGTATAGCGCCGCAACCCAAGTTCGCAGGCGCGGCCCGAACCCCATGTGGTCCAGGGTGGCGGCCATATAATGCCAGTCCACTCTATCAAACGCCTTTTCAGTGTCGGTAGAGAGGAGCACCATGTCCCGCTTGCTTGTTGCCGCGCTGTGTATGATGTTAAGGGCTCGGATGGTATTGTCCCTTGCTTCTCTCCCCGGGATGAATCCGACTTGATCTGCGTGTACCAAGTCCGGGAGTGTCTGCGCCACCCTGGCAGCCATGGCCTTGGCGAAAAGTTTTACGTCCGCGTTAAGCAACGAAATCGGCCGGTAGCTGGAGCAATTGGTCGGGTCTTTCCCTTCCTTCGGCAGGATCGCGATCGTTGCCCTCAGGGAGTCTTTAGGAAAACATCCCCCGTCTTGAATGGAGTTGAGTCCCTGTAAGAGTCTGGGCAGGAGGATGTCTTTAAACGTCCGAAGGTAGGAGACTGGAAGACCATCGGGTCCAGGGGCTTTGTGCGGTTTAGTCGCCTTCAGTGCACCCGCCAGTTCCTCAATTGACATGGGTTGCTCCAAGACGGCAGTTTGTTCTGGGGTCAGTTTGCGTGTGACATGTTCCTCTAAGTATGCTGCTATCCGCGCCCGCTGGAGTTGTTCCCCTTGCCCTTTTTTAGCCCGCGTTTGGGCATATAATGCCGCGTAGTATTCGCGGAAGGCTGATAGAATACCCTCCGGGAGCTGTGTAACGTTCCCGGTTTTTGTGTGTATCTTGTGGATGTGTCGGGCTCTCCGTTTGTCTTGTAGCATCTTCGCCAGTAGTCTCCCACTTTTATTCGAGTGTTAGTAAAAATACCTCGACGACTTCCTCGCCGTGTGAATCAAGCCCTGCGATAGGATATCCCTGAGCTCTCTACGGACCTCCGTGAGACGGAGGTAGGTGCAATCGTCCAGGGAGACCTTATGGGCCTGTTCTAGATCGGCAATTCTGCCCGTTAGATCGGCAATTCGCGTCATCCTCTGCCGTTTTCGTTTAGTGCTCGCAGTTATGAGGTGTCCCCGTATCACGCACTTATGGGCTTCCCATATTGTCAGGGGTTGCATATCTGGGCTGACGTTCGTTTCAAAATAATCGGTCAAAGTTTGGGACAGCGCAGTGGTGAATTCCAAGTCACCCAGCAAAGATTCATTCAGCTTCCACTGCCTCTCTCGTGGTTTAAAGAGAGGCGAGCGAGTGCGAATCTGAACCGGCGCATGGTCCGAGTGGTCCATGATGTCTATATCTGCACCGATCAGCAGGTTGAGGTACTCCTGTGCTATAAAGAAATAGTCAATGCGACTATAGTGCGAGTGCACAGAGGAATAATGGGTGTAGTCTCGGTCCTCAGGATGGAACGCCCTCCAGCAGTCCACTAATCCCAGCCTACGTAGGGAACGTTGAGCTGCTCTCAGGCAGTGCGAGGGGATCGAGCTTTGGCCTCTAGACGTATCCCGTAATGGGTCCAGTGGCATGTTTAGATCTCCCGCCATGATCAGTAGGCCTTCCCTGAACCTCTCCAGCTTGGCCAGCGTTCGGCTAAGGAAAGAGTGTTGTTTCCTGTTCGGGCCGTAGAGGCAGGCGAAGGTGTATACATGATCAGCTATTGTGCCTTTCAGGAAGAGATATCTCCCATTCGGGTCCGTCTGAGATTGCGTGCATTGGAACGGGACAGTGTGCGAGAACAGAATCGCCACTCCGGCCCTTTTTGCGTCGGGATGGTTCGCGTAGTAGCCTAGTGGGAAGCGTTGATTTTCCAGTTTTGGTGCGTTCCCACCTTTGAGGTGGGTTTCTTGGAGGAAGGCTATGGATGTCTTGGCGTGCCATAATCGGCGGCGCAGGTGAGCCCGTTTTTCCGGGGTGTTGAGTCCCTGGACATTATTGGACCAATATTTCAGTTGAGCTGGGATAAACTCACGTGCGGCGGTCATTCCGCTGGAGAAGCAAGGGGCGGGGAACGTCCTACCTGCCGCCGCACCAGAAAGTTACTGGGATAAGAGTTGTCGGGGAAGCGGGTTCTAGGGGTTGGCGGTCCGGTGTCCTGTCAGTCCCGCAGGAAGGTTTCTCGTTAGTGTGACAACGACCCTGTACCGGTTTGTTGTGGATCCTATGGGTCGGCGGTCAGCCCTACCTAGTTCCCCGGTATTATGTACAAATGGGTCAGTCTCAGTGAGGTTAAGTCCGTCGTAACCAATGGAGTGATTCGGTCTATATGTTCTCCTACGTCTGCCGTCTCCTACGGCTCCCAACCTGATGTTGGCTTCTATGTGCTTAGCGCAGTGAAGTGTTTGAACTGGAGAGTGGGGCAAGAACGTGTCCCCCCGGTCCCCCGTATAGCCCCAGAGTCTTCCGTGAGCCCTGTCATGAGTGTGCGTGGGGGATATTCCCTTCGTCCCTTATGTCCGGATCTCCCTCTTCGTGTGTTATCTGTGGGGTTGTGAGATGTTCGTTACGTCAGCACAATTCAGAGTCCCTGTGCCCGTGTAGTGTGTATCCTGTGTGGTGTTGTAAGGTGTTCCAGGCTAGTCCTATGTGTCATGGCTAAGAGGCCTTTCTATTAGCATACCCATGCGGGTTTCTCCGGCCCGTGTATTAGTTTGGGGAGGTATGTTATCGCATCAGGTGTATTGTGCGTGCGTACGGCAGCCATGTGTGCAGCAAGGTGCGACTTGCACCGTTGGTAATTGCGTGCAGATTGGCACCTGCGTGTGCATAACTACCCCTAACATGTTTACTATGTGGCTTCGGAACAAACATGCGGGCCCATAAACATAATGATCTACTTTAACATGCATGGCTAAGGGGGCCTTTCTATCAGCGTGCCCATGCGGATTTCTCCGGCTAGCGTATTAAATTGGGGAGGTGCATCGTCGCATCAGTTGCTTAGTACGTGCGTACTGTAGCCACGTGTGCAGTAAGGTGCGACTTCAACCGTTGGCATTTGTGCGCAGATTGGCATCCGAGCTAACATAGCTACCCCTAACGTGCTTTCTATGTGGCTGCGTAACCAACATGTGTGCCCATAAACATAATGATCAACTTCAACATGTCTAAACGATGGTATAATACAAGGAAAAACATTGTGCAGCACAGTATCCCCCCAAATCAGATCCGTATTCCAGCATATGGCCTAGTAACCCCCCTCCTTTACGCTCCCGTCCTCCCATGCCCCCCCCGATACCCCCCACACCGCCCTCCCCCCCGGAACAGGCTGTGGTCCATCAGGTGTCCATCGATCGTGGTCGTTTACAGGGGACCACCATTCGCAATGTGTCCGATAATTATTAGATGAGTCCATCCAGTGCTCCCCTGCAGATCCCCAAAAAGGGCCCATCCCCCCCAACCTGGCTGGGAGCCCCCATGTTAGTAAACTGCATCGTTGGTTACCTGGGTGTACTTTCGCCCCCACATTCAATTCCCTGGGTTGACCCTCCACCCCACCTAAGTGGTTCCCCCCCTTTTATCCCAAGCTAGTACAGATGTGTGCAATGAGAGTACATACCCCTGGTAGGAGGGTGATGAAAGTACATACCCCTGGTAAGGCGTCGTGCTGTAGATGCCGGTGCAAGGGGGCCACGTGGAGGGCATCCGGGGCAAGATGTCATTCCGCTGGGACAATCGGAGTGGGTGTCCAGGCCACCTGCCGGGTACTGTATCCGATTATTCTTCTGGAGACTCCGGGCCTCCTCTGCGTGGTGTCGGGGTAGGGCCTGTTCTGAGGTTGTGCGCCACTTCCAAAGGGCCCGAGGCCCTGGCTGGGGGCCCTTCCAGGATCCAATTCGGAATCTGTGTAGCTGGCAGGCCCGCCGTCTGAAGAAAGCGGGGAACGTCATTCGGCCAGCGGATGATGTGCCACACGTTGCCAACTCTCGCCTGGAGGCTAAAGGGGAACCCCCACTTGTAGTTTATCCTCCGCTCCTGCAGAAGCCTGGTTAACGGCCGGAGCGCTCTACGGGCATCCAGGGTTATTGTGGATAGGTCTTGGTAGAGGGAGACCTGTGAGTCCAGGTAAGTTATCCGTTGTTGCGCCCTTGCGGCCTGCATTATTGCCTCTTTTAATGGGAAGGAGTCCAGGGAGCAAATTACATCCCGTGGGAGGCCGTCTCTTCTAGGGGCCCGCAAGGCCCTGTGCGCCCTTTCTATGCCAAAGTCAGTAGGGGCAGATTCTCCCAGAAGGTAGGTGAAGAGGCCCGTTAGAACCTCGTGCGGATTTTCCCCATCAGCTTCCGGGAGGCCTCTAATCCTGATGTTCTTACGGCGTCCCCTATTGTCCAGGTCTTCGACTTGGCGGCGGATGTCCAGGAGGATGTTTCCCTGTCTCCCGGTCGCCAGCTCTGCAGCCTGCATCGTTTGGTTGCTTTGCAGGCGATCTACTTCCAAGTTGTCCACACGCTGCTCCAGGGCCGTAAGGTCCCTTCGGACTGCCGTGATCTCTTCCCGGATAACCGCTTTCAGTTCCGCGACCATGTCGGCTTTATCTCTGCGGGTAAGCATGTTAGCGGTGATATTGGCAAGCTCGGCTGATATCTGGGACAGCGTGGGGGCCGTCGGTGAGGTTCTGCCTGATAGTGCCATGCTGGAGGCCGGGGGAGACGGCGCCGGCGTGGCTGTACCGTCGAGGCCCCGCGGGCCCTGGGAAGCCTGTAAAAATCCGTCCATCGGGCCAGGGTTGTGTTTCGCCGGTGTCATCCCGGAGGTATCAGCGTCATGGGGTTTCTTTGTTCTCCCCATTTTAATCGATTTATAGTGCTATTATGCTGGGTTTAACAGGTTGGGGCCTAGGAGCTGTGCAGAGATGCGTCTCACTCCATCGGCAGTCAGGCCACGCCCCCTGTTTTTAATATTATTTGAAATGCATCCTTTTATGTTATAATCTTCTCTGGTGGTGAATATAATTATGTAATTAAAACATTTTTTTTATTTTATTAATGACACTTAAACTACTTTTTTTTAATTACATTAAGCAATACCAATTTTTTTTTTAATTCTTTATTTTTGTGGTGCTTTGCAGGATATACACATTAACAGAAACATTGCGCTGGGCATCACAAAAGATTATCTAATAGCGTACATAATATGTCAGCTTCACAGCACTTTTTTTCTTTTCTTTTCTTTTCTTTTTTTTAAAGATTTGCATTTAACATTAGAGTACTCATGCTGGTAAAACATATGGTCATGTTAGAGAATATTATTCAGAGGAGTGACATAGTGACAGTGGTAAAACATGACAATTGCAATCATTCTATGATCAAGACTGTAATAGTGCTCTAGCAGTGCTTGTGGGGAAAAGATTAAGCATAACACTGGAAACCTAACTGCTAGACAGCGTATTGATAATATTGCACTAAAATAAAAACCATATAACATAAGAGTATAATACTCGCTTGAACATGGGCTAGTCTACTTAGTGTTTAATCGATGGACCCCCTGTGATCCCCTGTGCGAGCAGTCCAAAAAACATAAAATAGAGATGCCAGCCGACATACGTGGAAGTTCAGTTGGGGCATGGGAAACTGAGTGACGATGGGCATTTTGCCTGACTTGGATTCCAAGTCCCGTTGGGGTCAGCCGATGCCTAGTCGGGGCTGGATGCATGCCCCCAGTGTTGATAGTTGCAGCTTGTGTAGTCCCCCTGGTGCGAGGCAGCTTAGAGCCCATGAGCCATGTGGGGGTGTGTTGGCTGGTGAGTATAGTGCCTTCCAATCTGTGTGCCGGGCTGGGTTCACCTGTCTTGGGCTGTGACAGCTCCCTGTGTGCGTTCTCAGCGCGTTCTCCTCTCTGAGTTTTGTGCCCCTCCGTTTCATTCGCTGTGTCGAGCCGGTCTTGCCCCATTGAGGCTTGAGTCTCGGTGCAGGTCTTCGATGAGGGTGCCGTGGGGGTCCTCTCTTGGGTATCCCCAGGGCTCCAGGCCCCGTTTTGTTGCTGCCCACTCTGGTGCTCAGGTGTGGTCCCGAGGTGGTCCCTTGCCCGTTATGGACTGTTGCGGGTACAGGGTTAGGGGGAGCTTCTGCTTCACTCCGTCGGGTACCTCGTGGTGCAGTGCATACCGTCAGTGGCTTGTGTTTCGGAGTCCGCATGCGAGCCTTCAATTGCTTCCAGAAGGAGGAAAAGATGAGGTTTAGCCGGAGCTCTGTTGTCAGCCATACATCTTGTGGGTAGGCTGTATGGACGGCGTCCGTCATTTTGGACACCCTTGTGATGGTAGGTGCGGGCCTCTGTATCGTGGTCGTTTCCCCACCGCTTTGTAGGGGTATCATGAGGGGGTAGACCGGGATGACCCCCGCCGGTACAGAGGGCGGGGAACGAGGGCCAAAGGTCTGATTCTTGGCCGGTCGTGGCTGCAGGAAAGCGGCCGTCCCTCCTGTGGCCGCCATGCTTGTAGGCCTCACCATTGTGCTGGGTGTATGGGGTTTTGTTCGTCGCTTGTTTGGTGTCTACCTGTGCACCCCGATGTCCCCACACTCTGGGTAGCCTTTCTGTCTCGCTTATTAGCCGTTGTGGCCCTTAAAATTCGCTATAATTGCTGTATTTAGCAGGAGCTGCTATGATTTGTGTCCTTTCTGCTTTGAGGTCAGGCCCCGCCCCCATACCAATATTTTTTAACTGCATTTACATTCCATAAATAATTTGGAGGACTGTATTTTAGGACTTTTTTATGCTTATATCACAATCATTTTGACAAAGACTAGTTACTGGGCAAAACATGTTGATTGAGTGAACATGTAACATACCTCCATGTAGTGCTGAAGTTGCCCTGAGTGGTGTGTTTTGGAGAGAAGGAGCTCATCTCCAGCTTTAAGGGTTACTCCAAGCACCATAACCACTTAACTTGTTTGAAGTGGTCATGGTGCCTGGAATCTGTATGTGCAGCATTTTACTAGGAAACGCTGCACATACAGAGTTTAGCCCTTTTGCTGTCCGTAGTGTAACTCCACCTCTGTCAGCATAATTGGGGATGTCATTAGCCTGCCTTAGAACATGAGTTCCATGTTGGATAATATCAATTCTGATCAAGTTGGATGTCTGTCGTCAGCACAAACAGCATGCTGATGATGGGCGATCAATGGTGGCCCATTCTCCCTCTCTGTGCCGCCTACGTACTGCCCCAACCTGTCCTCCCTCTACATCCCTGATCCTGGAAGTTATGGGGAGTACTATCAGCATAGGAAGAACAGGCTGAAAGGGAAAAACTTGGTCTTGGTTTAGGAATGCAATTCAGTTTTAGCTGTATTTTTTTTTTCAACTTTGACCGCGGGGATCAAGATAGGAAGAGTATGTGTAACCAAAACACTGTTTTTTGGTTGGCACAACCCTTTAAGCTCTAGCTACTTATGGAGACAGACAGAAGGGAGTGTTGAACTATGTCATGGGTGTTTGTTGGGTCATGCCATTATTGTGAGCCTTAGAGATATTTTAGTTATATTTAATAAAGTCTCCTATATCACACTATGCACCATTTTTTGTGTGTTTTGTGTAAGGTGTTGTGTTATTGCAGAGCCTACAGCTATTAAGGTTAGGAAGAGTTTTCTACATGGATATACGTTTTCCCTAAAAATCTGTTATATTTATTTTTTATCATTATTATGGATTTTGGATTTATCTTGTATTTTTTTTTTTCATCTTTTTTTTTTAATAAATCCTACACTTTTGTTTGTACAGGATAATGGTATATCTTGGGGATGTTGTATTTTAATACACTAACCTCTGGAGGATGACATAGTTAATTATTTTTGCTTTTAACATTTCTGGGAATGTTTTCTATGTTAGAGCTATCCTTTTATATTTGTGTTGTTTGATTATTTTATTTATTATTAAGTTGTGGAATTTTAACCCCTTAAGGAGACATGAAGGGAATATTCCGTCATGATTCCCTTTTATTCCAGAATTTGTGTCCTTAAGGGGTTAATAGTTGTGCTTTCTTAAGTTAATAATTTTAATATTTATACAGTTCAGGTGTTTCAAGTGTTCCATCTCAAATACACCTTGTGCAACTAATTAAGTCCTTGATTGGTTGCATCAGTTGTGCTTGAGATAGCATTTATTTAGCATATTTGTGCTGTTGTGAGGGATTCTATTCAGCAGAGTTGAATCATTTTGAAACTGGAAAAGTCATTATAAGTTGCATTTTCAGTAAAATTTGGGAAAACCACTTGAAGCCTATTCCCAATGGCAGGATACTAACATTGCATTAAGCTAGGGACGACACACTGCCAATATGAAAGCAAGCCCTAGTGCCCTTGAGTATAAGAAGCTATTGGCACTTTCATGATCAAAAATAAAACCAAATTGATCCTAGAAAATATATGGTATTAGTTACAGATGGAATAGGGACAGACTGCTTAGTTTACTCTTTCTTCATATACTGCAAGGCTGAACACTCAATAAATCAAATACAATTTTCTTTTTTAAATTCAGTGTTAGAAGTATTCCTAAAAAGTCCGATACACAAAGGCTAACAGTTTTCTTTACTTTTCTGTTTTTTATCTAGTGTATGTTGATGTGTTTATATAGAAGTAAGTTAGGCATAATTAACAGCTACAAAAATGTTAATTACAGTATCATGTTTTATTAGTTTTAGTGAGTTAAAAATATATTTATTTTTTAAATGTTTTTTATTAAAAATAAGCAAGTGACCTTTCCTGTGACCAACTAAGACATCTCCCCGGTGATGTCACATGCTCCCTTTAGCCATGTTTGTACAACTTAGGCCGGTTAAAGATTTTTTTAGATCTATAGTATGAAAACCAAGACAGAATCTTTACTAAATAAATTATTACTAAGGATGCATGCCTCCACAAAAGTACTACCACATACATGGAATATTATCATATAACAACCACTATCAAACCAGACAGCATACAGAATAGGCAATACACCCAGACTACTTGTGTAAAATAAGGGTAAAATTGCATCTATTATTATGCTGAAACTCATTCTACATTGTTCCAGCCTTGTTAGGCCTCATCAGTGAGGTAAAGCCAATATCCCTCTAAGCGCAGTGAGCAAGGAATCCATGCTCTCTTTTACCTTAGGGAGACCAAAGAAGTAGAGTGCAAGAGAATATGGAGAACAGACAACAGATGAAATAGCTTGCCCTCAAGTTCTCAAGATGTATAAACCAGAATATTAAGACTGATTGATTGCATCTGTATTTAATTAGTGATATTAAATAAATCTGGTATCAGTTTTTGAGCCATTCTGCATAACTCCCAACTCCGGCGTCCTGAGAATCACGTAATTAGCACTATTCTTAAAGAGGAATGGATCCGCCCTAGTAAATGGGAGGCCAGCTTGGTGTGAATTCACAACAGGCTGCCTGTCAATTATTCAGGCCGGTTCACTGAGGGCAGCCATGTGGGGAGCACTGTTTCAGCAAGGTCCTACTACCCTGAACAGAGCACAAGTGTGTATTATGATGTGCTCGGGCTATGATGGTTCAGGACAGTTCCTTGGTGTCCAAGGCGGGAAGGTGGAACAGGAGCCAAAAATAGGTGGGGAATGTCCAACCCGATTCGGGACGGTTGGGAGGCATGCTTCTGTGCTAGCCTAATTAATTTTAACATGATGAATAATTGTAACTCTTTTATACCACTGAAATAACTGGACAAACCGAAATATGAAGATAGACACAGATACAAAAGGTTGATGGACAGACAGTTGTGGCTGTAATCTCCAAACCTAGCTGTGTCTGGGAGTTTGCTAAACATGGCTTGTTTCCTGGGAGTATAAAGAATGCCAGCCAAGCAGCGATATTTCAGGCAGAGAGCAGGAGGCGGGCTATGTTGGATGGAGAATTGACTTGCTATTTACATGATCAAATGTTTCCTAGATAATTATTTAGCAGTTCGGAAGGTTGTGAAATTTTGTTCATGAACTATGTCCTTTAGACCACAACCTGTAACAAATGTTCAATTTCCCTTTTGTTATGTTTCATATAATGCAGCTCAAAATGCTGTTGCATTTGTTACCAGTAATAATCTCATCTGAACAGTTTTCGAAAAACCTTTTTAAAGGGTGTCACTTTTGCAAAATTATTAATATTATCTTTACATATCCCCCATGTCAACAAATGTGTCTTTGTGAAGTGTGAAAAATAAAATTTAATGTAAACATTATCACTTATTTATCCTGCAACTGGGTACCTCCATCTTAGCTCTCTGTCATGTTATATGCACACAGGGCCGGACTGGCCCACCGGGATACCGGGAAATTTCCCGGTGGGCCGCCGGCACCTGGGGCCGGGCAGACAGCTGGGTCTGCTGGCCGGCGGCCGCTGGCTGGGGGAGGTCTGCTGGCCGGCGGCCGCTGGCTGGGGAGGTCTGCTGGCCGGCGAGGTCTGCTGGCGGCCGCAGGGGGAGCAGGCTCTTCTGTCTCTGCTCCCCCGTCCTCGCGCGCAGCTTAATGAGACCGGGGCCGGAATATGACGTCATATTCCGGCGCCGGTCTCTTGCTAGCGCACGAGGGCGGGAGAGCAGAGACAGAAGAGCCTGCTCCCCCTGCGGCCGCCAGCAGACCTCCCCAGCCAGCGGCCGCCGGCCAGCAGACCTCCCCAGCCAGCGGCTGCCGGCCAGCAGACCTCCCCAGCCAGCAGCTGCCGGCCAGCAGACCTCCCCCAGCCAGCGGCCAGCAGAAGACCTCCCCCTGCGTCCACTAGCCCACCCAGCCGGTCACCAACAGGTAAAATATGTAATAGTGTCAGTGTGAGTGTATGTATGTGTGTGTATGTGTCATGGTTTGTGTGTGTCTGTGTCAGTGTGTGTGTGTCATTATGTGTGTGTCTGTGTCATTATGTGTGTGTGTGTCATTATGTGTGTGTCTGTGTCAGTGTGTGTCTGTGTCATTATGTGTGTGTCTGTGTCATTATGTGTCTGTCTCTGTCATTGTGTGTGTGTGTGTCATTGTGTGTCTGTGTCATGGTGTGTGTGTGTGTGTGTCTGTGTCATGGTGTGTGTGTGTGTCATTATGTGTGTGTCTGTGTCATTGTGTGTGTGTGTGTCATTATGTGTGTGTCTGTGTCATTGTGTGTGTGTGTCATTATGTGTGTGTGTCATTATGTGTGTGTCTGTGTCATTATATGTGTGTCTGTGTCATTGTGTGTCTGTGTCATGGTGTGTGTGTATGTGTGTTTGTGTCATGGTGTGTGTGTCTGTATCGTGTGTGTGTGTGTCTATGTCATTGTGTGTGTCTGTGTCATTGTGTGTCTGTGTCATGGTGTATCTGTGTGTTATAAATAATAATAATAAATCATTTGTTGCAAGTAAAGGGATTTTATAAGGACACTGCAGTTTTAACAAATATTTATAAATGTTGCATAGAGTTACATTACATTTTATTTCCATTTAATATCATCTAATTATTCATGGTGAATAAAGCACATACAATCACAATTATGTTGAGATTTACTCTAGTACTAAATTATGAACAATTCCATTAAAGATATGGACACCTGTATCTTCCACTTCGGATACCGGCATTCTCCAAAGTATAGACATTGCAAAGCATGCTGTCCTTCATTGCTCTGCTTTTGGCTTCGAAGTGAATGGCTGGAGGGGCGGAAGGGAAATCGATATCAGGATATCTCGTACTGACAGGAGCAGTCCTGTTAAGCATGCTCCAGAGCAAAGACCATGAATAATTCAGGATACCCCAGTAACTGTATTCCATCTCTCAAGGTTGGGGTCATTAATATTGTATGGGAGACCAGTGAGCTGCCTCTTGAGTATTTTCTTATAACCTGGAATGGGTTCTGAGTTTTAATACTAAACCTTTTCACAGGTTCCAAGTCTGACTTTTACACTATTTGTTAGTTATTTGCTTCCAATTATTCTAGTATAGAAATACTTAAAGAAAATGGGTTAAACAAAGTTCTCTAAGGCCACAGTTTCTGCTAACAGTGTTTCAGGCAGGCAAAAGTTTCATTCCTAGGTTCCAGAGAAGTATAGACATTATTATCTAAATTGTTCGACTAAGACCTAAAGTTGGACTTTTACACTCTCTTGGTAGCTTATTGCATATTTCTAGGGTCTAGGACAGAGATTGTCAATCTTCGGCACTCCAGATGTTGTGGACTCCATTACCCATGATGCTTTGCCAGCATTATGGCTGTAAGAGCATTATGGGAGATGTAGTCCACAACATCTGGAGTGATGAGGGTTGCCTATCCTGGTCTAGAGGGTAATACAGATGTGGATAACTTTCTCTGTGTGCTAGGCTATCAGGCAAATATTACCGAGAGACCAAAATGATTGCTTCTGGTTACTTAGAATGATCATTTTGATCCATATAGAGGTGTCAATTTAACATTTGTGGATAAGCTTTTAAAATGTTTGAATACACTTTTAAAATGTGTATTGTGTGCTTTTTTACATGTTATTTTCTATTTTTTATAATGGAAACCATGTTAGAAATAGAAACTCCCTAAAGTCGCATTTGAGAGATGTCTGTATATGAGCTCACTGGATGTTGATGCACCAGAGTTAGCTGAAGCTATGCAATAAATCTTGCTATGCAATTCACCTCTTGCTACCATGGAACAACTTCGCTGCGACTGAAGAAGGTCACGTGAGGTCTGCACATTAGATGGTCCCCACAGAGCATAGCTTTTGCAGGAATCTAGGCTAATACATCTGTTTCTGTTACTAAGAACAATAAACATTTAACCCTTGCATCGTTGTTATATAATACGGTTCTTAGTTAATGCTTTCATGCGATGGAGAAAGTGTTTGGATAGCAATCTATAACTGTTTTCCAAACTTGGACAGATTTGTGTGCATTATTTCAAAGTGAAAACAGCTGAGGTGGAATAACATTTGCATGTATTTTTTTCTCATTAACACAAGTTTTAAGAGTAACGTATGATCTAAACAATAAAAATGTGTTTCATTTTACAACATACAAAAACAAAATACAATTGAAATGGGTAATAGACAAGGAAAGGAAACACCAAAATGAGGGATGAGGTGGGGATGGTAAGTCCCTCAATACCTAAATTACAAGATTTTATCATCATAGTAAGAGTTCAGAATTTGAATCACTCACACAATGTAGTCTAAGCCAAACCACATTTCCTTGATATAATATGTTTTGTCTAATTCTTTCCATATATTTGGGAATATTGACCAACAACAGTTAAAGCAGAAAGGCTTTTGATTTGATATAATATAAACAATTTTATATAAACACAATTCATATGTAAACACAATTAATTCACAAGATATAAAAAAAACATTTTTTTGACACCAAACAAACATATTAAACAGAAAGAAATGGAATATCCAATTTGCATAAGTAGTCAGACTCTTACTTAGTTGAAGAGTCCTGGTTATTATAAATGTATTTTATTTAAGAATTATGGAGGCCACCGTGCTCTTGGGGACTTATCATCCCATGTTGCAAATAGTTACACTTCTACTTTAATTATGTGTCACTAGCAGGCCTTTCGGACAGATTAGCACATTGTGGTTAGGCACACATCGGAAATTCACATTGTAAAAAGAACTCATCTGAGTTGTGTCTCCTCTTAAGAGGCATGAGCAGATCGCTTCTCCTCCATTCAGACGTCATTTGTTAGCTCTACTGTAATTATTAAAGTGATGCTTTATTTTAATTTTAGTAAATAAGGCTTTCAACATTAATAAAGCAAGATGTTGAGTGGATTTCTGGTAAAGATGTAATAGAGTTGTTTAGCCAGCTGCTACTGTAGCTGAGAGTGGAGTTTAACTCTTGTGTTAGTGGAAGTGAATTTGCTACCCCTTCCCTTCAGGTGTTCTGAAAATGTGTCCGCTTCTTGTATTCCAAAAGACAGACCAATTACTGGATATTACCGACTATTATTTTTCTTTTAAAGAGTTCATCTTATACAAGCAGAAAATATGAAATTTCAGGTCACCTTTAAAAACAGCATAAAAAAATCTTGAGCATGCAAAACTAACTTCAAAAATAAAGTAGATACATGCTTCTCCAGTTAACTATTGAGTTTTAAAAAGGCTCTTATACTCTGGTTTTCCAAGCTGACCCCAATTGTCTCCTTTAGCTTCTTTGTAAATGTACTTTTGTATTAAACATTTTTGTACTGAACAGTGAGTTGTAGTGACTTGACTACTGTCTTAAGTCTAAGTAATCTGATTCAAGTGAACTATTTTAAATTTTACCATTTAAAGAATTAGTGCCATGAATACAAAGCTGGATTCCTGGAACTATCACACATACTATCACAATAAGCTGAAGCGGTCTGAGTGCCTATAGTGTGCCTTTAACAGTTTACCAGCTCTTACTATTAGTGAATAAACTTATCATTTTTACATTAATGTTTTATTCTTACAGACACGTGCATGGGTTGGATGCATGATGTCAGAGCAAACCACAATCACGATAGCCTGGCCATTTTACAAGTGCAACTAGAACAGATGGTGGATGGTGCAGTAAAATGTTATAATCTTGATATATGTGTGTATTAGACTACGTAATGTGTTTAATAAAATTACAGAAGGTTGGGTAGTCATACCACTTTGACTGTACATCATTTAGTTTAGTGCTTAGCCCTGGTGGCCTCTGAAGACAAACTCTGAAGATGTAGCTGAGTTGACAGGTCACATTCCTCTATAGTCAGCCTAGATTAAATCTTGTATTTCCTCTCAGAGACAGTAAGCAAGTTCTGCATTTTGAGGCATGTTCAGAAAAAATCTGTCACTTGGGCAGAGGTTAACTGTCTCCTTACAGACCTTGGGAATTGTGTGAAGGCATTTGCTGCCTTGGCAACCAAAAGGCATCTCTGGTGATATGTCTACTCTACAGCAATTTCGTATTTGTACGTAAAGTATGGATGAGAAAATACTACAAAGGGAATAGAAGGTATCTGAATATACCTACTAAAACTGAGGAAGCTACCGATACCTGTATATTTCAGAACAGTGGCGGTGCTAATGGATAGCGGGCCCTGGTGCAAGTAATTCCTATAGGGTGGCCAGAAGGTAGATCATATAAATAGTATGTATATATTTTACAGTACACTGATTGGTGTATTTTCCCCCCATTTGCTTTACAGATCGAGGGAGAAAAACTAACCAATACAGGAAAAAGAAGAGGAGAAAAAAAATAAATCTATATTAATTAGGTATATGCATGGCCAAAAAAATGTGGTTCGGTTCGGCATTCCGAAATTCGGCACTTTGGCAATTCGGGACTTCGGTTCGGGAATTCGGCACTTTGGTGTAGGGTTAGGGGTAGGGTTAGGGTTGGGAGAAGGGTTAGGGTTAGGAGTAGGGTTAGGGTTGAGTTAGGAGTAGGATTAGGAGTAGGGTTAGGGTTGGGTTAGGAGTAGGGTAAAGAGTAGAGTTAGGGTTAAGAGTAGGGTAAGGAGTAGGGTTAGGGTTAAGAGTAGGGTTAGCAGTAGGGTTAGGTTAGGGGAAGAGGTACCCTAACCCTACTCCTAACCCAACCCTACCCTTAACCTAACCCTACCCTTAACCCTACACTAACCCTACCCTACCCTTAGCCCTACTCCTAACCCTACCCTACACTAACACCACTCCTACCCCAACCCCTACCCCTATCTCAACCCCTATCCCTAATCTTACCCCAACCCCAATCCTACCCCTACCCATTTTGCCACTTTTCAAAAGTCCAAAGCACTTCGGCACTTCTGAAATTCGGCACTTCTGCAATTCCGTTCTGTTCGGACTTCCGAAATTCGGCACATGTCTAATATTAATAAATTTTATTAATTATCTATTTTTTTTTAAAGCTTCTTCTTTTTCTCTTGATTGGTAACTTCTCACGTGATCTGTGAATAAAATCAAAATTCAGTAACTGTCCCCTAGCCACCAATGTATTTGTTTTCATCTTTGGGTGGAATTCCGAATCGCTAATCAAATGAACATGATTGGTCATTTCAACTTTCTTTTTTTGTGATTTACGGTAGCTACATTTCAGTTCAGAGTTCAAGAAAGCAAACAATTACCTGATTGGCCCAAATTCAGTTGAATTACAATTCATAACGAAACAAGTCTTCAATGCTCCCAAACCTCAGTAAGATGCTTTTTGGATACATCTGTTCCTTCCTTTCTCGCTATAACTAATAAAACTAATAAATTGCACATTAGGAAGATTAAAATAAAACTTTTTAAGCACTGTCACATGATTTTAAAAACTAAACAATCATGACTAGGGGGATCTCAAGTCTTTCAAATAGATTAAGTCCGGGCATTCCCCCCATTCCCCTCTACATTTTATAACCGTGAATGTGCATGTTATCTGGGCATGCTCATGTGAGGTATCCTCTTCAAATATACAATATACACATACGAGCGAGATCTAATGCAAGGTATGCCATAAAATTAAATACCTCTATGCTAGAGAGAAAATTTGAAAAACCTTAATTGTACAAAAAAAAGCAGGGAGTAAGAGTCTGAATAAGGGGAAATAAGAGTCTGATACATTTTGTGATTAGGAACATGTTATAAAACAATACTATCATAAACATTTAAAAATTAGCACTATGTTTAAACTGAAAAGTAATTAAGGTTATGGGCAGTTCACATAATGGGAAAAAAAAGTCAAACACATTAATTATTAGTGCAGGAGCTTTCGTCTGCAAAAGGCAGCGGCAGGCGCAACATAGACCATAGGTAAAAATGTTCATAAAAAATTTACTCTATACACTGGGAGGGTGCATGGGAATTCCTGGAACCATAACTACTACTGTGGACTGTAGTGGTTATAATGCTTGGAGTGTTTCTTTAATATTAGTGAATAAAGTGAATTCAGTAAATGTGTGATTTCACTGTTTTCTGCACAACCACAGAGACAGCTTAATAATTAATGCTCTAATACAATATCAATGTAGTATTCCACATTTAATATTGATGATAGCAATTAGTGAATAGCAAATTAAAGTAAAATCTGTGAATTATCTATATTGTTTCCATTCAAAGGCAAAATATGACATTAGTGAATAATCTACAGAGTTTAACTCATCCGGTTTATTACCTCTTCATCAAGTGAATGGTGATTACAGTGCTTTATAATAAGATATGCAGGATGGATTAAATGAATACATTAATTACATAATATTACAATTAGATTATTAAATGCTTTATGATATCCAATCAAGCTGCGTTACCGAGAAAGAACAGCACTGTGGTTTAAAATAAAAAAAAAGTTGTAATATATATATTTTTAAAATATATTAAAATATGAAATCATCACAAAAATAAAACAACCAACCATCATAATATGCACCAACTAATTTATATAGTAACTGATTTCATAGTTACAAAGTGAACACTAAGAATAAAAATCTGAAAAATAAAACCAGTTCAAGTAAAATGCAATATGAAAAATATAATGTAAAAAAACAACAACACATAGACCCAATCTCTCCTAATCCTCTCCAGTTATCTTACACTCTGTGTTTCAATGACTGAATAGATATCTGGGAAGCAATAGCTTCCATCTCTGTATGCATCAACGCCATTTAAAAGGCATGCCTAGTAAAATTCCCTTTGTCAAAGTTCTCACCTTGACATCCAAACAAGGTTACCCCAGAAGTGCCCAACAGTGGATTTGAACCTGGGTACTTTACAGTGCTGTGCCTGCTTTACTGCCTAATAAGCCACAGCAGCTCCTATTCCTTGGAGTATTTCTGGACCTGTTCTCTCTGGCTATGTCTCAGGCCCTAGGGGGCTGGACTTTTCCTGTGACTGCTCCTGTCTATCTCAGTACACCTAAAGCAGATGCCAAATCAGCCAGGTATAAAACACTGCCTCTCTCTGAGGTCAGTGTCAGTTCATTGACTCTGGTTTCTGTATTTGTGTTCTGTATCCAGTGTTCTCCAGACAGCTCCTGACCTTGGCTTATCTTCATTTATCCTGACCTCTGACCTTGGCTTACCCTCGTTTATCCTGACCTCTTACTTTGGCTTCTACTCGACAATCCTCCTGCTTGTGTCCTTGCTTGTTCTGCGACTTGGAGCTAGATCCTGCACAGCCCCCACTCACAGACTCACAGGCTAGGTGGCTTCTTATCTGGTCACCTTGGTCTGTGTTTATTTGCAAGGGTGAGCATATATCTCTGCATATCGGACTGCACATCAGGAAAGATTCCAGACACCCTTCTAATGATTGCTGGGCACAATGTGGACACACAAGAACATTCATTCACTCATTGTAGCAATGTCCTACGTCACAGAGTTAGGTAACCTTTGAATTCCAGATGTTGTGGACTGCATCTCCCCTGATGCCTTACTAGCATTACGGCTGTAAGAGCATTATGATAGATGCAGTCCACAACATCTGGAGTGCCGAAGGATGTCAAAGATCTTAAAGAATATGTCCTTGGCCTTAGTTTTATTTAGGCCAATAGAGGACCTTATGTGGGGTGA
Organism: Pelobates fuscus; assembly: GCF_036172605.1. Lineage (NCBI taxonomy): Eukaryota > Metazoa > Chordata > Amphibia > Anura > Pelobatidae > Pelobates > Pelobates fuscus. The sequence continues at coordinate 160,347,787 of NC_086319.1, forward strand.
AAATAACTAGCTTGTGGCTAGGTTGACCTTTGAAACTATATTACACACAGGCTTCATTATACACACTGCAGAACGTTCAGTCACAGCCTTCAACACACACAGTGGAGAGACTGTGGGAAATACTATTTAGGATAAAAATGACAGAAAGGATAGAGAGACCGGCAGAGTATATTGGGAGAGGGAAAGAAACATGAGCGACATAAGACAGGTTAAAGGACACTGAAAAAGATGCTGGAAAAAAGAAGGAAAAGAGATTAGTAGAAGGAAAATCTAGAGATGCAAACTGATGGAATAAAATACTTCAGGGATATATTTGAGGTGGTGGAAAACTGGATTCTTACGTAAGGTAGTGGAAATTCCTGCAGTAGCCAGCAGCCCATGCACAGAGTACTTAAACCGTTTTACAGACATGAAGACATATACTCAAAGAATATATGGTATAAAATATATACCAATATATATATCTCTGGAGAGAGATGTTCCTGTTGAACTGGGGAAACTGGAGTCAAAGGAGACTCTCTGCTGTACCCTCTGCTGTGCTGCCATTGCTATTTTCAAGAAAAGGGGAAGATTGCAAGAAATGTAATCCCAATGTTCTCTCTATATATAAATGTGTCCATTGATTTAACTAGCGTGTAGTCCTATTATACCCTTGTGTATACAGTACTTATTCCTTAGAAGTTAACAAAGTATAATCAATCAATGTCTGTCATCAAAAACCTATTTAAACAAAGCCCCATGATAATAACCTGCTCTGACCTTTTTTAATGACTGTGCAGGGATATTAAAAATCATATTCCCAAAACTGGAAAAATTTCCTTAACATACTTGTTCAATAATATTGATTTAAAAATAATTGTTTCAATCCCATATTACCCAGGATTGTCTGTGTTAACGTAGATTTCCATTTCCTTGTAATTGGAATCGAGACAAATGGAGAAGGACAGTGAATTGTAGTGAACTGATATTCCCAATTTGACTTTTAATTCACCACAGTTAACTATTTAGTGGACAAGCAACCTGATCAATGCAATCTGCTCCACATTGCCTTTCTAAATCAACCTAATCTTGCAGAATGTAGCATCATGCATTCAAATGGCTCTCCCTAAATGGCTCTCCCTAAAGTAAACTCCAAATGTTATTTTACCCAGAAACAGCTTATATATATATATATATTAAAAGCAAAGTGAGCTTATTGGTCATTCCACACAGAAAGTTCTTAAAATGTATTTTAAAAGGGTATGCAATATAACACCTAAAACAATTTCTAAATCAGCTATTTTATATAATGGTTGTAAAGCATTCAGGAGAAATGTATGTAGATGGATGCATTTATGAGTTTTTGTGTACATTTTCTGCTATTTACAAATGTTATAAGTTTTAGCCCACACACAGCTTTTATGAAGACATTGTGTAAAGTCAACAACACAAAAAAAACTCCCTCATAACTGCTACAGGTTTTTGACAAAGAGCACCGTAACGCGAAATGTGTCAGACTTTGATTCCCATGCTCCTGTTGCTCCTTTTACCCATTACCCACAAGAATAAAGTTAATTTTGTTTTGGTAATTTGCTTAAGCAGTAACTTTCTTTGGTTCTCCCTTGTTGAAATTCAGTTATTTGTTTGTTTACTGCCAACATGGAGCAGGATACCTCTTAACCAGTCTCCCCGACGTAATGAAAACTAACATTTTGTGAGGTAGAAGATTGTATACTACAATTTTCATTATATGGATGAGCTTATCAAGAAAAATAAACTATTTCTTATAGCTAATTGTCTTGTCCAGCTTCTAGCTCAGTGTAGTCCTCTAATCCAGGCAAGATCTGTAGCACATGTGTGCATGCTGACAGCACAGCACGTGCAGGCCAAGAGTGATGTGAAGCAAGCTGTGCATGCTCAATCAGTACAAATATTTGTGAGTTAGACTCCCTCACACGACATCAGTGGGATGGGGTGGAGTTTAGGTACCAGTGATTTCATTGAAAATAATTAAAAGGCATGCATAATTTTCAAGGACTGCTCCCCAAAACTATAATCTTTACAATAAAGTGCAGTGATTTGGAGCATCTCTTTAAAGAGACACTATAGTCACCAAAACAACTTTGGCTTAATGAAGCAAATTTGTTGTATAGATCATGTCCTTACAGTCTCACTGCTCAATTATCTGCCATTTAGGAGTTAAATCACTTTGTTTATGCATCCCTAGACACCCCCCCCCCCCACATGTGACTTATACAGCCTTACTAAATACTTCCCTTATTGCAAATTCTGTTTAATTTAGAAGTTCCTATCTCCATTTCTGCGTTGTTTGTGTTTAGCTGTAATTTTCCTCTTACTCATTTACTGTACCCACACATATTATATACTGTTTTCTCGCCATTAAATGGTCTTTCTAAAGATACCATTATTTACATCATATCATATAATTAACGATAAAATATATAAAATATGATGATTTTTTTTTAAAAACACACCTTTTCTAACTTTGACTCCCAAAATCTGTTGCACATCTGCAACCACCAAAAAACACCCGTGCTAAATAATTTCATCCTGAGTTTAGAAATGCCCAATGTTAACATGTTCCTATCTTTTTTTTTGAAAGTTATAGGGCAATAAGTACAAGTAGCACTTTGCTATTTCCAAATATTTTTTTCAAAATTGACGCAAGTTACATTGTAACACTGATATCTGTTAGGAATCCCTGAAAAACCCTTCACATGTATATATTTTTTAAAGGAAGACTACCTACAGTATTAAATTTGGGGTATTTTGACTCTTTTCATGCTATCTTCATGGAACCATTTTACCACCAATCTATGCCAAATTAAAAAAAATAATAATAATTTGTGATTTGTTTGACACACATAGCAATTTAAGAATACAGGTACTGAGAACTTTAAGGGTAACTGCCAGAGGAACACCCCAATATGTTTTCAGCAACATCTCCTGAGTACAATGATACTCCCCATGTATAGGTGTGTTGGGTTCTCTGTGGACTAAAATACCTTATTTGGAGGGTACGCTTTCCAGTTTTCCAACTTGGAATTTTCACAGCTGGTCATCATGCACCCATGTCCTATTTGGGACATTTTTGAAGTTGGCCAATGTATTTGAAATGGTGTTATTTTAACACTTGCCATTCACTAATTCTAACACCAGTCTTTGTAAAACTTTTGGGTAGTCATTATTTTTGTGTTTTTTCTCTCACATTGTACTTTAGGCATGGATCTCAGTTCCTGTTATGTGTTACTGACAAAGGGCACTCCAACATGTGTTCAGCAACATCTCCCGAGTACAACAGTGCCCCCAATGTACAGGTTTTATGGGTTTTTGCAAACTTACAGGGATCAAATGTAATGCTTTCCCATTTTCCATGTTTGCACATTGAAATTTGCCAGATTGGTTTGCTGGGCCTATGTTGCCTTTGAGACCTTATAGCAGTCCAGGAATGAAAATTAACCCCATCATGGCATACCATTTGTAAAAGTAGATCCCCCATTTTGCATACCGTGGGTTATGTCCAGTCTTTTGTAGTAGCCGCTTAGCCACAAACGCTTGCCAAAGTTAGCGTTCATTTGAGTTTTTATGCATTATTTTTACACAAAAACTGCACTTTTACTGGTAATTTCATTGTCGTGATATGTTTTTCTGTTGTAAACACTCATATGTGTGTTCAGCAGAGTCTCCTGAGTGTAACAATACCCCCTTTGTACAGGTTTTATGGTGGTTTGAAAAGGTACAGGGTCAATATAGGACTTGCCCAATTCAGTTTGCCAGAATGGTTTGTTGGGTCTGTGTTGCCTTTTGAGACCACATGGTAGCCCAGGAATGAGAAATAACCCCATCATGGCATACCATTTTCAAATGTAGATAACCCAGGGCATTCCAAATGCGGTATTTCCAGTCTTTTGTAGTAGCCACTTAGTCACAAACGCTGGGCAAAATTAGCGTTTTTATTTGTATTTTATAAAAAAAAAAAAAAAATTCCCCAATTTATATTATATAACTTGCAGTGCAAAATAAGCAGTTTATATACAAAATAAATGATAACACTTACCAAATCAGGTGTGCATGGTGCTGTCCCTTGAACGGCACCTCGAAAGTGTGTTAGGCGGGACACGTGATTACCCAAGAGTGCGTGTACTGCGTAATGATGTGTGGCCCGGTTACTAGGCTACAGGTGTAAATATACAGTATGATAGAGATTGTGCCATTTATAAAGTGCAAGTGTGATCTAAAAACAAGTAATGGAGGCTTGTTAGTCAGTGGATACAAAGATATTAATCTTCATAAATAGTATCTCCGGCGTGTCATTATCGAGAAGGTGTATGATAGAGTGCATGAGTGAAGTGAAATGAACTGGCCGGTCGACTAAGGGGTGATTAGTTCTTACAGAGCCTATGTGTAGCTAGAGAGATGGGACAGAGGCAGAGTGATTATTACTATATACATATGGTTACAAGTAAAGAGTTATAGAGGCTATCTATATTAATAGATTGTACCAGGATACATAGATATTAGAAACATCATATCCCTTTCTAATAAGGGGCCCCTCACCTCGAAAAAGGGGGTTATATACGACTTGTGTTGACTTGACATGAATTGAGTATGTCAGTTCCGGCAGTCCCCCTGCTGGCAGCACTATGGACACCTATAGGGGCCATGTGACCGCGCTTTTAGAGCGGTCACAGGGCCCCTGGGGGTCCTTTTTTGCAGAGGGGGGACTCTTTGGGCTCAGTCTTGTTGACTCCCAAGGGTAGGGGTTAATTTTTCTTTACTATTTACAGAGTGCCTCGACCCCTCAAGGCACTCAGTATAGACAGAGCATCGTCTATACAGATGCTCTGTCTCACTGCTGGGCTCCATGTGGAGCAACCCGGAAGCGATCGCTCCAGGGGGAGCGATCACCTGGTAATCTCCAGTGGCCCCCGGCAGTGAGGGGGGTATTACAGCGATGCCCAAGATTGAGGCATCACTGTAATACCAATTAGAGCTGCTGGAAGCGATCATAATCGCTTCCAGAGCTCTAAATACCCCAGGACGTATCAGGTACGTCCGCGGTCGTTAAGGACCGTTTTTTGTCGGATGTACCCAATACGTCCAAGGTCGGGAAGGGGTTAATAGTTTCCTAGACCCTGCAGGAGCCTACTGCATGTAATTGAAGTTTGACTTACAGAGCAGGAGATAAAAAAAACATTTAAAGTAAATTACATCTGATTGAAAATGAAACTATTTTTGTCATGCAGGCTATGGCAGTCAGAGCCAGGAGATGTTTGGCTAGGGATGCATAAATAGAAACAAAGTGGTTTAACTATTAAATGGCAGTGAATAGAGTAGTGAGATGTCAGATGCATTATCTATACATTAACATTCAAATTAAAATTAGCTTTATTAAGCTAATGTTGTTTTGGTGACTACTGTGCTCCTTTAAGTTGCTTGGTAAACTTTGCATGTTGTTGTAAATCTGTTCTGCTATAAATCCATTCTCTAACTGCTATAACCAATACTAAATATGTGTGTTTGTATTTCTTTGTGTATATTTGCTGACAGATTTATTTACCACTAGTGATGTCGCGAACATAAAATTTTCCGTTCGCGAACGGTGAACGCGAACTTCCGCAAATGTTCGCGAACGGGCGAACCGCCATAGACTTCAATAGGCAGGCGAATTTTAAAACCCACAGGGATTCTTTCTGGCCACAATAGTGATGGAAAAGTTGTTTCAAGGGGACTAACACCTGGACTGTGGCTTGCCGGAGGGGGATCCATGGCAAAACTCCCATGGAAAATTACATAGTTGATGCAGAGTCTGGTTTTAATCCATAAAGGGCATAAATCACCTAACATTCCTAAATTGTTTGGAATAACGTGCTTTAAAACATCAGGTATGATGTTGTATCAATCAGGTAGTGTAAGGGTTACGCCCGCTTCACAGTGACAGACCAAACTCCCCGTTTAACGCACCGCAAACAACCGCAAACAGTTTATTTGCACAACCGCAAACTCCCCATTTGCACAAGGTTGGATACCAAGCTAGCCATGTCCCATTCCTTGTCCTCACTGATGTCATTGAAGGTCTCTTCCTCCACCCAGCCACGTACAACACCAAGGGTCCCCGAAAGGTGACAACAAGCCCCCTGTATTTTTTTTTTTTACACTACTGTTACACCAGATATGAGTTGCACTGGTGTGACACTGTGCCCTGGCAGGCCCTGAAACGCACACGTGTGAAGGAAACTGACTGCTATTATATTACAGTCAAAAAAGTTTTTTTTGTTTTTTTTTAAATGCAAGCTATTGTGACACCATATATGAGTGGTGGCACTGGGCAAGTGGGCACAGTATACGCTGTGAGCCTGACACACACGCTGGCAGGCAGGCAACTGCAATTAGATTACACAAAAAAAGCAGACTGATGTTCTAGCCCTAAGGGCTTTTTGGGGTGCTGTCCTTACAGAAGAGATCAGATGAGTCCTTCAGGACTGTAGTGGACACTGAATACACTAGCCTAGCTATCGATTTCCCTATTAAATCAGCAGCAGCTACACTGTCCCTCCTCTCACTAAGAATGCAGCTTCCGGGGGGCGGGGCCTAGCTGTCATGGAGGAAAGACGCACTTCGTGTGAGCTCCCTTAATATCTCACTTTAACCCCTTAAGGACCAAACTTCTGGAATAAAAGGGAATCATGACATGTCACACATGTCATGTGTCCTTAAGGGGTTAAGCAGCTATCAACAAGCAAATTTCCCCCCAGAAGGGGATGACCCAGCAATGTTGTTCCTACCTGACCGACCCGTCATGCTTAATAGCGGTCAGCAACTCGACAGAGTCTTACTTACCTCCGCATGGCAAGTGTGGTCTGGTGCTCACCGGGCGGGAGAGGCGGCCGATCTCCCGATCCTGGGATGCCCAGGAGCAGCTACTTCCCGGCAGGTGCTCCGTTACCCCCCCCCCCTCGGACCGGTGGGGGTTATCCCGGTCCACCCCTGAGAGACTGTCTGGGATAATGGATGTACAGAGCACAGCCGCCCAGGCTGACATATTCATCTGCGACTCTCCCAAAATGGCGGCAGCCGCGTGTCCTCCTGGTACCAGCAAAGCATGGCATATTGAGTCTAAGCTGGACAGACTCTGTAATCAATTTTGGAAGCAAATAACAAGCAGGAAGCCCCAACAAGCTCCACCACAGCCCCAACAAGCTCCACCACAGCTAAGCGAAGCAGTCCCCATTAAAATCCACCAACGCAAAAGGCGTCGAAGACGGGACCGGAGGCACAAACAGAAATGCAGAGCCTGCCCCACGTCAAGCACTCGCCTCCACCTTAAGCCACCACAATCCCGCACTGACGTGAAGCACCACCGGGACAGATCCGACCACCCGACAAATCAAGCTTCCACCACCTCAAGCCGTGAACCCGGCACTCAGCCAGAGACTTGCCTTTGTTGTTCCAGGTATCAGGGACTCCCAGGGTCTGCACCTGGCGCCCAGAAGGGATCGGATGAGCACAAGCAGTAAACAGCAGCCTGCCAAGCATGTCCCACTATAGCCGATCCTCCACACCATGCCTTTGATCACATGAACTGCTCTCTGCACATTAACTAATCGTAAAGTAGCAAACGTTTAAACATGTCATTATTTCACCTCCTAAAGAGTTTATTATCGTAGTTCCTTACATGCCTTTACCTTAACCGTTCATGTATTATGTTATTCACTAGTCTCATCTCATGGGGCGACTCACACTTGATTTATAACTAGTGGTGGAGCTGCTGATATAAATACACAGTTGATAACGTGCAAGCTACACCCTAAACATGACAGCCATCTTTTACAACAATGTACTGCTATATACTCATACCCTCAGTGCAACTAGCCATGATATAAGCACGTTCAGCCTAGCATGTTCAAATATAACACACTTCTGTCTAAAAAAAAAAAAAAACAATAAAAAAAAAAAAGAATGCCGCTTCCGAATGAATCTAAAATGGATGCTGTCCAGGAGGTGGGAGGGTCTTGGAGGGAGGGTCTGCTGCTGATTGGCTGGAATGTGTCTGCTGACTGTGAGGTACAGGGTCAAAGTTTACTCAATGATGACGAATAGGGGGCGGACCGAACATCGTATATGTTCGCCGTCCGTGGCGAACGCGAACAAGCTATGTTCGCCTGGAACAATTCACCAGCGAACTATTCGGGACATCTCTAGTCAGGATAGATGCCTCTGGAATGGGAGGTACGGGTTGAGATGGTACGCATACCATCTCAGGGGCCAAATAAGCATTTCTGGACAAAAGTGTCTGATGGGCCTGGGCAATCTGGTCCATACGGTGATTCTGTTCTTAAAATCTTGCCTCATAGGAGGCCATTTGCTGTCCTAAACCTGCAGGGCCCATGGTCCTATCATAATGTCATGATGTAATACCCCAACACGCAGAGTTTTGGATAGCAAGGGACAAGACTAGGATATAACTTATTACCTGGACTTAGAATGGCCAGACTAAACGTCAGACAGTGATAAAGTGTAATCAGAAACGAGACAAGGTCATGGTAACAGAGAGACTTTGAAAATGAGAACAAGCCAGAGTCAGGGGCCAAATAAGCATTTCTGGACAAAAGTGTCTGATGGGCCTGGGCAATCTGGTCCATACGGTGATCCTGTTCTTAAAATCTTGCCTCATAGGAGGCCATTTGCTGTCCTAAACCTGCAGGGCCCATGGTCCTATCATAATGTCATGATGTAATACCCCAACACGCAGAGTTTTGGATAGCAAGGGACAAGACTAGGATATAACTTATTACCTGGACTTAGAATGGCCAGACTAAACGTCAGACAGAGATAAAGCCAGAGTCAGGTAGATGGTAATCAGTCACACGGGCAAACAAGACAGGAAAGGGTTAAAGATAAATTCAGAGTCAAGAATAAAGCCATGGTCAATACCAAAATAAACAAAATAGATCAAGGAACGCACTAAAGTGTTCTGACACAGAAACCAGGATAGGACAAACTGGAAAGGGTTAGGGAAGTTTAAATATCCTTTAACATTTGATTGGCCCACGTCATGCCTACGCCCCCAAAACGTTCGTGTGTGGGGGTGCTGGAATGACGTGGGCCAATGGGAGCCTGAATCAACTTTTGGCTCCCACTGCCCCTTTTAAGAGCGAGCTTGTGACTCGAGCCGTGCTCCTAGTGCCAGGCGGGCCACGTGACCGATCACTGCGGTCAGTGCACGCGGCTAAGTCAGAAGAGGAGATCAAGCCGCATGCGGCTCGTGTGGAGGCAGGAGTGATCCAGCCACGTGCGGCTCAAGCTTAGGAGCCAGGTCGGTCCCAGGATAAGGTAAATACAGCCACAACCACTTATCCCAATCACAAACCTTTCCTAATGTCCAATCCCATTGAAAGCATATTACCGCTTATTTAATAAAACAGATAGACCCCCTGCTTCATCCAGGTTACCGATCGATGGTTCGATATTCTGAGCCCTCTCTGATTTACTGTACACGACTATTCGATATTCCCACTAATTTTATATAGCATTTTATGTTTGTTTGAGACCACCTTAAAAATATTGGATATCGCTAAAAATCATGATCACTATATACTTTCTCTACAAACCTCTAAAACGAACCAAACTACTCATCCATCCGCTATACCACTTTATCCCACCTAGAACTAGTGCCCAGTTAAAATACTTGACTCTTACTTACCCATACTCAGTCATGCCACACACATTTCACCACTACTCTCACTCAATCCCTCTGACTACGGCTAAATTCATCTTCTACATCAGAACATTACTTCTAAGATTGGGTTGTATCCATGTCTCGGGTCTTTCATTTAGAATAGGGGCAGCTTCGGTCTCCTTCAACACTGACACTCCAGTGCATATTATTAAAAAATTGGGCAGTTCCTCAGTCTACAACCGATATATTCCTCATCCCGAGAAAGAAATGAGGAAAGCTTTTAAAAGTTTGGCTTTGTAAATTTGATGCAATAAGTGTGTTTTTCTTTAATACCTTTTCACCCTCTTTGCATGAACCCGATTTACATATACTGTATTACTAATATGTTTCTGAACATATATATTATATTATTCACTCACTCACTCACTCACTCTCAGGGCCGGCCTAAGACATCATGCTGCCTAGGTCCAACGATAAATGACTATGGGGGATAATGTATAATAAACACAGGTTACTGGCTATGGGAGGATAATGTATAATAAACACAGGTTACTGGCTATGGGAGGATAATGTATTATAAACACAGGTTACTGGCTATGGGGGGATAATGTATAATAAACACAGGTTACTGGCTATGGGAGGGATAATGTATAATAAACACAGGTTACTGGCTATGGGAGGGATAATGTATAATAAACACAGGTTACTGGCTATGGGAGGGATAATGTATAATAAACACAGGTTACTGGCTATGGGAGGATAATGTATAATAAACACAGGTTACTGGCTATGGGAGGATAATGTATAATAAACACAGGTTACTGGCTATGGGAGGATAATATATAATAAACACAGGTACAGGGTCAAAGTTTACTCAATGATGACGAATAGGGGGCGGACCGAACATCGCATATGTTCGCCATCCGCGGCAAACGCAAACAAGCTATGTTCGCCAGGAACTATTCGCCAGCGAACCGTTCGGGACATCACTATTTACCACATTATTTTATAATAGTAGATATGTTTTGTTACTCAGAAATGATAACCTGATTCATGAAGTAAACCATATTATAACACACTCATTTTTACAAAAATCCCTGTTACCTTATGGCCCTCAGTATTGTGACCTACATTAAATTGTGTTTACACTGACTTTGGCACCTTTTAGCATTTTAATACTCTGCAGAATATATTAGCCTTGTCACTATGCCATTAATTGAATGTTATCAGCATTTCTCTCCCATCTGTAAACAGTCTGGTAAATAGTATATTTTATGATCAAATCCTGAAATCCTGTTTTTAAAGTTTGACAGCGAAAATGGCTGCCATTGGGTTTTTTTTTGTTTGTGGGAAAGAAAAAGAGTAATATGATAGACTTGGACAGTGAGATGTGAAATAAATATAGTCTGGTCTGAATGTTGGGTGATTAATTAATTATAATCCTGAAAGAATGACCAAATACCAGAATCACAAATTTCATGGTGTAGGAAATTCACCCATACAGTTAATTTGACTCATGCAATAAATTACAATGAGACAGCTTATATGAGTGGCATTTGAGAGAAGTAGTATGTAATGTTTCTCTCAATGTTAGGTTTGTGGTGGACGTTGTCCTATAGGTATCACCATGTTTCTTCAATTGTTGTTGACATGGAAGGTGCTAAGATTGCCTTAGTCCAAATAGTTACATATAGTTACATAGTTACATAGCTGAAAAGAGACTTGCGTCCATCAAGTCCAGCCTTTCTCTCATGTGTTTTTGCTGTTGATCCAAAAGAATGCAAAAAAACCCAGTCTGAAGCGCTTCCAATTTTGCAACAAACTAGAACAACATTCCTTCTTGACCCCAAAAGAGCAGTCAGATGTCTCCTTGGATCAAGCAGCTATTACCCCACTAATTAGACATTATATCCCTGTATGTTATGTTTTTGCAAGTATTTATCCAATTACAGTTTATACATCTGTATGGACTCAGATAAAACCACCTCTTCAGGCAGATAATTCCATATCCTTATTGTTCTTACTGTAAAAAAAAATAAACTTTCCTTTGTCTTAGATGAAATCTCCTTTTTTCCAGCCTAAATGTGTGACCTCATCTCCTATGTATAGCCCTGTTTATGAATAGATTTCCAGATAATGGTTTGTACTGGCCTCGAATATATTTGTATAATGTTATCATATCCCCTCTGAGGCGCCGTTTTTCCAAACTAAAGAGATTTACATTTTTTTTACCTTTATTCGTTAATAAAATGCTCCATTTCTTTAATCAATTTTGTAGCTCGTCTCTGCACTTTTTCTAGTGCCATGATATCCTTTTTTAGAACAGGTGCCCAAAATTGCACAGTTGTTGTAACACTTGATGTTACATGACATGGATGCCCCCTCTCCCCTTTTTTTTTAGCTCTTGGGATTAAAGGGACTCTCCAGCCAAGCAGTTTTACTCACCTGGTTTGGAAGCGTCATTGCTCCCTTGTGCGCATGCGCGGCTTCGCCACACATGCGCACATACTTCAGAGGGCGGCATTCATGCCGCCCTCTGAAGTCCTGAGCGCACTACCGCGCATGCGCGCAGTGTGCGCGGCCGCGAGCTGAGCTGACTGACAGCTCAGCTCGCGGTCTTTGCCGGCCCCCTCTCCTCTCTGACAGGCTGGAGAGAGAAGGCGCGCACACAGTGCCTTCTCTCTCCTGCACACGTCAGACGTATTTTCAAACGTCTGACGTGTACAGGGCCTTTTTAGGGCCCTGCATGATAGGAAGTCCCTCTGGTGGCCGTCTGAGTGACGGCCACTGGAGGTATTCCTATCAATCAATGTAAACACTGTATTTTCTCTGAAAATACAGTGTTTACATTAGATTGCCTGCAGGGAGCTATAGATCTCACCTGAACAAATACATTAAGCTGTAGTTGTTCAGGTGACTATAGTGTCCCTTTAAAGATTTAATTCAGCAAGTAAAAGTCTCTCCAGGCAAGGTGGAAGACACTGAGTAAAACTGAAGTTTATTCCTAAACATTGTTCTTTGACTCTGTTTTCCCACTGCTGTTTCTCCAGGTCCTACATATTTAATTAATTTCAAGCCATATTGGAATTTATTGTCAATGACTTTAAGAGTAATGTTCTATATATCACTACCCAGGGCCGGATTAAGAGCACATTGGGCCTGGTGCTGACAATTATGATAGGCCTAATTACAGAATCTTATCGACCAAAAACACTAAAACAGTCATACCTCCCAAGCGTCATGTATCTAATGGAGATGGTGTTGGAGGGAAACTCATAGGATGCAGCCATAAGAAAACACATACTCTATGCTAATCTCTCTCTAATTTATGCTTTCATCTTTCAAGTAAATCCATAACCCCTAACAGCAGTGTCCAGTGAAGCAGGAAGTCAATGGGTGGGGTAAAAGGGTTGGGCCCCTGGTGCGAATCACGTAACCAGACCTGCCAAAAGGGGAGAACATGCCCAAAAAGGGGGCATGTCTGTCCAAAGAATTGGAAGGCCAGCCTGGCATGAATGCATGTCAGGCTGCCCGCCAATCTTGCAGGCTGTCCAACTAAGGGCATACTAAGCAGGCAGCACACTGAGTTTGACATAAATGAATCTAATGATGCTCTCACTCCATGCTTTCTAAGGACTGTCCCCTAGCACTCGCTGGTCCACTTGTCTCCTTACCTTCTTATTAGCAGGCAGAAGTTCCTGGTATATAGTCTGAGACAGAGAAGAGGTGTATGTAGTGAGTGTAGAAGAAAGGGGATATGCCACAGTGTTAGAGAGACCAACGTCTGCATTACCTAAACTAATTTTATTGTCAGCCAGTCCACACAAGTTTTGTTCACATACATCCCTCTTAAGATTCCAAACTTAAAGGGACACTATAGTCACCAGAACAACTACAGCTTATTGTATTTGTTCTGGTAAGTAGAATCATTCCATTCAGGCCTTTTGCAGTAAACACTGTCTTTTCAGAGAAAATAACTCCACTGGCCACTCCTTAGATGGCTGCTAGAGGTGCTTCTTGGGGCAGTAATGCCTAGTGTGCAGCACTGCCATTCAGTGTCTCCACCCTCTGCATGCAGACAATGAACTTTCCTCATAGAGATGCATTGCTTCAATTTATCTTTATGAGGAGATGCTGATTGGCCAGGGCTATGTTGGACTTGTGCTGGCTCTGCCCCTGATCTGCCTAGTTGACAGTCTCAGCCAATCCTATGGGGAAGTATTGTAATTTGCTCAGACCACCACTTCTGATGATGTCAGCAGACAGTCAGTTCAGAGGCAGAGCCAGCAGCTGCAGACTTGAATACAAGTTATATTTTACTATACTTAGGGAGGCAAGAAGGGGCCAGGTGGTTTTAACATAATAGGGTCAGAAATACATGATTGTGTTCCTGACCCTATAGTGCTCCTTTAAGCAAGAGTATGTGAAGAGTAGTTAGGGTTGCCACCTTTCTTGGAATAAAATACCAGCCTTAATCATTTGTGTAATCACAAGGAGTGACATCAGAGAAAATTCTGTAAAATCACCAACAAACTACTCACAGTTTGATTTTGCTGTATAGATGGATTGCTCCCAGTGTCTCAGTCACGCAAGTCACCCAGTGTCTCAGTGTCCCTATGTATCACAGTGTCAGTGTCCCCATGCTGCCCAGTCCCCTAGTCTCCCAGTGTCTCAGTGTCTCCATTTCTCCCAGTGTCCCAATGCCTCAGTGTGTCCCCATGTCACTAGGATACTGGGGACACAGTGAGACCCGGGGACACTGAGAGACATGGGCACACTGAGAGACCCAGGGACACAGAGACATGGGGACACTGAGAGACCCGGGGACACGGAGACATGGGGACACGGAGGCATGGGGACAATGAGACATTTAGGGAAACTGAGAGAAATGGTGACACTAGGGACACAGACACTGGGAGACATGGGGACACTGAAACATTTCGGACACTAGGGACACAGACATGGGAACACAGACACTGGGACACTAGGGGACACTGGCTGGGAAACAGACACTTGGGGACACTGGGAGACATAGGGACAGTTGTGGACATAGACATGAGGACACTGGGACACATGGGGACACTAGGCACACTGAGAGACATGGGACACAGACACTGGGAGACATGGGGACACTGAAACATTGGGGGACACTAGGGACACAGACATGGGGACACTGTGAGACTAGGGGACACTGGCTGGGAGACATGGGGACAGTTGTGGACATAGACATGGGGACACTGGGACATATAGCGACACTGAGACACATGGGGACACTAGGCACACTGAGAGACATGGGACTCAGACACACTAGCGAGACTGGATGGGGGACACTGGGAGAAATGGGGACATAGTGTCTCCGTGTCCCAATGTCTCAGTGTTTCCCAATGTCTCACAGCGTCCCCATGTGTCTCAGCATCCCCATGTTTTCCAGTGTCCCCAAGTGTCTCAGTGTTTCCAGGTCTCCCAGTGTCTGAGTCCCCATGTGTCCTAGTGTCCCCATGTGTCCTAGTGTCCCCATGTGTCCCCATGTGTCCTAGTGTCCCCATGTGTCCTAGTGTCCCCATGTGTCCTAGTGTCCCCATGTGTCCTAGTGTCCCCATGTGTCCCCTAGTGTCTGTGTCCCCTAGTGTCTGTGTCTCCTAGTGTCTCAGTGTCCCTTAGTGTCTCAGTGTCCCCATGTGTCCCCTAGTGTCTCAGTGTCCCCATGTGTCCCTGCTGCCTTTCCCCCCATCCCTCACTTACCTGAGCTGTAGAGCTGCTGTCTGGACTCTGTGCTGTGTTGCTGCTCCCCCATGGATCAGTAAGTAGTAGAGAGAGGCAGGAAAATGCTGTAACTTCCTATCCCTGCCTCTCTCCACACACAGTGACCCCTACTGGCTGGTGCTGGTATTGCAGAGTAATCTAATTATTTTGAGAAAAATACCTGCCTTTGTATTGCTGGTATTACTGCAATACCGGCACGGCACGGCAGCCTCAAATATTGTCTGTGCCAGTAAAATACCAGTCAGGTGGCAAACCTAAGAGTAATGTGTGTGTAAAAAAAAAAAAAAAAAAAAATGTTTTTTTTTTTTTTTAAATGGGCCTATTCCATGGGCCTGGGCCTGGAGCTGCAGCTCCATCAGCCCCTATGTTAATCCGGCCCTGTCACTACCTCCCCTGACCATTGCTTTTTCCAAAACAAGTATAAATTGAACAGATGTAAATCTATCTGTCTGTCTAGCCATCCCTCCCTCTATCTTTCTATTTTTCATAAACTCAAGGTAAATTTAAGCATTACTCATGTGATGCAAAAACTGTCAGCGCATGGCATGTGTAGAAATTAAGATTACAAGTATATCAGCAGATATCAGCAGCAGTTTAATTTTCACTCTGACTGATAGTCACTCACTTGCCTGAAGCCAACATGAAATTGATGCAGACTTTAAGAAGCACTGTCAGTTTAGAATTAACATTAGTTCATACTTGACTTGTACTTTTTATTTGATTTTGGATATACAGTGAATATTTGTTTAAACTTGAATCTGACCTCCCTTCACTGTCTTTGCTGCATTTCTCACCTCACCCACCAATTCAATGGTTTTTAGGGTGGGTGAAACATAAACCAGCATGACTACACCAGTTGCATACCTCCATCATTTGGGAGGAGGGCATAGTGGACAAAATGTAGATGGTGTCAATGTGGCACACATTTGTAGCAGAATGACTGCTCTGAGGGTTAGTTAACTGATTATGCTTAATGATGCACTCCTAGTGTGCTTTTTAAGTCTCTGTGGTGTATGCAAATGGCCTGACTGGTGTGGTTTTTCACTATACAGTGAAATCTGGTGAATTGAAAAAACAGTTTGAAAATAATTTGGCAAAGAACCATAATTTTGTTTTCTATCATTTATTTTTGTCAAAATATTGCAATGTCATTTGACTTTTATTCATCAGTGTAACGGAGCTCCCTGTACCCCAGCTGTGTACCGCCAAAGACCACTTCCTAGCTGGAACAGGGGACAAACCTCAGAACCCCTGCCCCCAGTCGCCGTGACTTGAGTGGGGTACT
This sequence comes from Pelobates fuscus, assembly GCF_036172605.1. Taxonomy (NCBI): domain Eukaryota; kingdom Metazoa; phylum Chordata; class Amphibia; order Anura; family Pelobatidae; genus Pelobates; species Pelobates fuscus. The sequence goes on from NC_086319.1 coordinate 160,364,514, forward strand.
GGAACCACTCCATCCTGGAGCTGAATGGGGGAACTTGCTCTATCCACTCCCAGGCACTAGACAACACTCGGTCCTGGGAGCTCTAGTCTTTACAAGGACTCTCTCCGTTGAATCCTCCCTTTCCTCTACCAGTAACCAGACGACACATAGTTCTGGGAGTACAAGCTGGAATGCTTTAATCTGGCCTGAGGATCCTGGGTTGGGTACCAGCTCACAGGGGCACAACTCAAATATTCAAGGAACTCTAGACACCCTTTTGTTATCTCTGCAGTCCATAAATGATAGACTGACAAAATTGGAAAATGCCAGCCCAGCTCGGATAGATCCACCTCTTGTAGGATCTACACAAGCGCTTGCACCTCCCAACACTTAGGGTAGGGCTCCTGCCTCACCTTTCAACCCCCCCTCCACCCTCGTAAATACCCCAGCACACATGGGTCCCCCCCTGGCTCTCCGCAAGGATAAAGGATATTCTAGATGGGAAAGATGTAAATCTAGTCTGTTTGCTAATCACTTCCCAGGATGTTGTGGAAAACAGAACATAGAATTACAGCGACTTAGCTGTCGTAATGAAGGTTAGAGACCCACGACTGAACAAAAAACTCACCATCCCTGATTTTGTCCTAGCGTTCGGTCTATACAGGGACATCATATGCTCTGTTTATCCACAATGCCGGGAAGAACTTGACTTATACATGCACACATTTTTATGTTTTATTATTACCATAAGACCGTGTCAGAAAAAACAGCAGCAGCCCTGGCCCAGTTTAACATTTTACCTCCCATGCCACCAATTTGTGCCCCTCAGAAGCTGACCCCTCCACATACTCTAATCACCCAGATGGATCTAGCAAGCCTGACCAGCGCGGCTTAAAAGATAAGCTCACTGAACGTGCCTAATTGCCCCTTTCTTGCAGTACATGTTCCATCACACGTTCAGCCTCAGCTCTGAGCTTTTACTACATACCCTCCTGGCCGGAACCGGCCACAGTTACATGTAGCTTACATGCAGAAATCGAACGCAAATAGGTGGCATATGCGCAACACGCAGTCGGCACGTTGCTTTGTCAAGCTGCAGGCACACAAAGCTTTGTACCTGTCCCCCTGATTCACTGTTATGGCTATTGACTACTGACACGCAGGGTCTCACAGTTAATATATGTTAAAAAAAAAAAAAGTTGTTACTATACTTGTGGTGTGATTGCTGTACCACTCATGTAAGCATTGATATCTTCCCCTTACAGTTGTAATATGCTCAGATGTTAAGCTGACCACAAAAATAAAGAATAAAACATAAATAAAAATAAGCTCAGATGACCCATTGTTTACCTGGGCAAGGGGCAAGTCTGCAATAATTTTAATGCAAGAGTGTATTCTCAGTGCTTGCAGATTACTGCATGTGTGTTCTATATGCTTTAGGGCTCATACTAAATCCATGTGCCCATCTAAATTGAACCCTAAACAATGACTAACTGAGGTGAACATAGGAAATTTGCCATTCTACTTGAAAACTCACCCTTCCCCTCACTTGGTGGAATACTTAATTCACAGATTTTCACAAGGTTTCCACACGGGGCTAGTGTCACTCCCCGTAGGTACTTTAGAATGTCCCAACCTCCTATCCGCTGTACATGACCCACTAATAGTTGATAATCTCATTGGGAAAAAAGTTCAAAAGGATTTGATGCTAGGCCCTTTCCCCCCCTCCCCCCCCCCTTTCTTCCTGGCGCACAAATCCGATTGGGATCGCTACCAGCATATACTAATCATTGACCTGTCTGCTCCTCATTCATCTACATACCCAAGCCTAAACTCCCTCATACCATCCACTAAAATTCTCTCTACACTTCACCACTGTGGATAATGCTATACAGGCAATCCTGAAAGATGGTAAAGCTGCTTGGCTTAGCAAGACCGATATCACCAATGCTTTCAAGTTGCTACCTACTCATTCCTCATTATGGCATGTTCATGACGTTAAGTGGAAAGAGAAATATTACTTCGCTACCAGACTCACTTTCGGTGCAAAAAGTAGTCCAAAAATCTTTGACACGTTTGCCGAGACTCTTTGCTGGCTTCTTCTTAACATCACTAGGTACCCCACGGTGATACAATATCTGGACGACTTTTTAATGGTGGAAGGTAGCAGTAGCACTCCTCTAAGCTTAAAAAGCACCACAGCACTATTTGCAACTCTAGGCATCCCACTTTCACAAGACAAAACCACTGAACCACCAAATGTAATTTTCTAGGCATCACGCTGGACTCCAATTCCAAGCAGTCAAGTCTCCCCGAGGATAAACTCCTACGCATTCGCTAAGATGTGGGCACGTTCCTAAAACTAGGGACTTGCACACAGAAAGATCTAAAATCTTTGTTAGGGACGTTAAACTTTGCCATGCATTTTATCCCACAGGGGAGATCATTTATATCTTGACTGTTACGCCTATTACCAGGTCTGCCTGATGGCAGTACTGTTCGTTTAGATCCTCTGGCTAGAGTAGATCTGGTCATGTGGCAAGAGTTCCTCGAGCATTGGAATGGGATCTCGATGTTCATCCCCCCAGTATCCGACCAATCCCCAGTCTTTTGGACTGATGCAGCCGCTAACACTGGGTGCGCAGCAATCTACAAAAATCATTGGTTGAGAGATTGCTGGCCGCAAGAGACTCTCGAACTGCCTTCCTTTCGTGAGACGTCTGCTTTATTCAAAATATACCCTATAGTAGCGGCTGCATTTGCATGGGGCAAATCCTGGTCAGGTATGGCAGTTTTATGCAGACAACATGGCAGCCTGTGATATAATTAATAAGGGTTGGTCATCCTCATTGACCATTATGAGGTTAGTTCGCAGGCTGACCTGGTTGGCTGCCACATACCAGTTCTTCATCTTCTGCGAACACATACCAGGCTACTCCAACTCTGACTCTGATGCCTTTATTCTTCACCCATCGGCCAACAAGTACCCAACCCAAACCCCGGAGTTCAACAACACAATCCTAGACTAACCCGGCTATTGGCGCATGGCAGGAAATTTGCACAGGCAGCATTATCCATAAACACTAGGAAAACCTATAAGAGAGCTATGGTCATTATTAAGTGGTTCACTGTAGAATTTAACATTCACGATCATTCGATCCAAACCATTTGACACATTTTGCCACCTTCATCTCAAACTTTCATACAACACAATCTATCAGGAGTACAACACCACATTATGACCACCATGCCAAATCATGCTCCTTTACCCTATAAAGAACATACTGAAAGGCATCAACAAATTAGATCACCACACTACACAGAAACGTCTGCCTATAGATCAGGGGTTCTCAACCCAGTCCTCAAGGACCCCCTACCAGTCCTGGATTTAGGGATTACCTGGGTGTGTCTAATGTGTTTTTCTTTTTCTAAACACCTTAGACACACCCAGGATATCCCTAAATCCTGGACTGGTAGGAGGTCCTTGAGGACTGAGTTGAGAACCCCTGCTATAGATGGAGAGAAATTGGACACGCAACCATTTGACCATCATACAAATCTGGTCTTAAAAACCCTAATGTACTTAAACTGCAAACAAAGAATTACAAATAAGAACATAACTAGAGGATATACCCCAGCATGTGAGAAGGCACAGATTTCCAAACCTTCTCGTAATATAACATGCAAATGTACTGAATGTAACCCTATTTGTATACTGCTATATGTGACGGTACCACCTAACGCCTCTTCTTTGTTCTGTAACCACACCTGTGAAAATGAAACAGAAAAATGATACAAATAAAGAATAAAAAAACAAAACAAAAACAATGTACACAGCATTCTATGGGTTCTTGAGGCCTCGAGAGTTCACGATAACAACCCAATCAGACAGACATTTGTGTCTCACCATGGAAGACTTAAAAAAGGTGAACGATCACTATATTTTGTCACTCAGGCCTTCCAAAACCAAACAAATAGGCCATCTGCTAGAAGTGCCCTTCTACCCTACCGAGAATCACTGGTGCCTGATCAAAGTTTTAGACACTTATTTACACCAGGTTAGGGACAATTCCAGCCACTCTCTGCTCTTCACTCTGCCATGTAGTCCCCTCACTACTTCTAAGTTCATGTTCTACATTTGAACTCTTTTCATTAGATTAGGATGGGACCCTACCTCTTATTCCGGGCATTCATTCAGAATAGGGGCTGCATCAGCCGCATCCAGTATCAATACACCTGTACACATCATCAAAAAGTTGGGACGTTGGAAATCCGCAGTATACAATAGATACATACCACAACCAGAGAAAGAGTTAAGAAAAGCATTTAAAAATCTTGTATTATAATCATGTTTTGCAATAAAGTGTGTTTTCTGCATTCCTTTTTGCCCTCTTTATTACAGGCCTACCCTTACGTCGGTTTCGGCACACAACACCGACTTGCTCTAATCTCAAAGTATACCACTATCTCTATATTAACCCACCACAAGATTAAAGGTTGCACGCCTGTATTTGTGGGAGGAGTTAGCTGTAACGGAACCGCTGGCACCCCGACCGGGTACCCTCCGCTGACGGATGCTCCTAGTGCTTTCCAAGGTCTCCAAGCACTCCACCAGACACCATAATCACTGTAGACTCCCACGAACCGCCGCAGCTTGGTTGGGGTCTCGCCACGCTACCCACTCTGGACCCACGACCAGGGTCTAGCTTCCAGTAGATGGACCTCTCCGAATTCCAGAGCGCAGGAACAGGAACCAGCTCTTAGCAGAGCTCAGCGATTATACCCTGGGGAGTATAGTGATTATAGCAATCCCCAGAGTGTAGTTCTCCAATCCCCCCAAACATGAGCCGAAACTTCATGAAGGTACAAGATGATCTGAGGTGCTAGCACACCCAGTCTGGCTTTTATTACAGTTGTACACTTACAGGCCACACCCAGGGGGAGGCATAAAACAACCAATCACATACATGGTTCAGCCCACACATCCCCTCCCCTCAGATAACAGTAAACCCAATTATATAGTACACATTTTTAACCAAGTTCTGGAGGGGGAGAAAATATCCAAAAATCAAGTCATTCGGATGAACGGTTCGTGAGATATGGGGTTCCAAAGATTTGACCGACCGCATGGGTAAAGTATCCGAAAACAGTTCCATGCATTTTGGCCCTGCGGTCGGTCACAAACAAGGGAATGAAAACAGGCGAATTTCCTGTGTTATAGAGCCTGGAGAGGGTTTGAATGAATTCCCTTGTTTGTGGGGTTCTTTCTACCGAACGGCGGGTCATTCGGTAGTTTCTATCCGAATTTCTGGAAGTATGGAGGTCTCAGCGGTGTTTGCCTAGTCAAGTGTCCGATTTTAGTTCCAGACACTCGACGGCAAAACACCGCTGTTCGGTAGTTTAAGATGGCCGCCGCCACGTGTTTGTTTCCCGAATGGCGGCCACCCAGAGGACAAAGAATACATTACACTGATTGCCAATTACCCGTTTGCAACATTGTTGCAAACGGTAATTGGAGGCACACTTAGTCCTGGGTGGTCTGGTTGTTCGGTAGTTTCCCTCAATATAATGAATGGAGTGATTCTACCGAACAATCTGATGAATGCTGCATACATATCCCAGGTTAAATTTAACACACAAATACACATATAATATTACAGGCAGTACACTAGAATATGTAGCACAGTCTTAAAGGGACAGTAGTCCCAAAAGTCCCAATATGTCCATAGATGCTGTTAAAAGGGCCAGTAGCAGCAATATACAGTACAATATGCCCCAAATAACCCAGGGGCCATAGTCAGTAGGTAGGAGGCTCGCGAACAGGCTTCTCCAGGGCCCAGTGGCGAGGTTGGTTTCGTCACATTAGCGTTCCTATAAAACCCTACTCCCCCTTCTTACCTTTGCCGTGGAGTTCAGTTCACCCCACCACACCCCTCTTCTTACTAAAACAATTCTTCCAGGGGGCCCTCTTTATTACAGGCCTACCCTTACGTTGGTTTCGGCACACCACACCGTCTTGCTCCAATCTCAAAGTATACCACAGTCTCTATATCAACTGACCACAAATAAATATATATATTCAATAAACAAGGAGGCTGAATTGACCCGTTTTTTTTTTCTTAATACATATTGATACACTCAGAAATAAACACATACAAAAATAATAGTTTATATATAAGTAAAAATAAAAGACACCCACATTTGAAGTCCCTGTATCTATTAAAAATACGGTTGCATGCTATGCAGTCACCAGGAGGTGATTCAGTTACTCATGATGTTCACTTAACTTTTTACAGCAGTGCCGACCATATTCCATACAGCTTTGCACAAAATAATGCTTTAAGGAAATGGCAAGGTGTTCTGGGAATTGTAGTCCAATTGTCAGATTTCTGCTTTAAAATGTTAACAGAACTGCAACCTCCAGAAACAGAAGGCCCTGGGGAGATAGCGCAGCTAAGCGGACAAGGGCACATGTAGGAGTGTGGGGATAGATGCATGGAATTGGTTGGGAAGAGTCTGTGGGTGTGTTTATGTTCTGTGTAAGACAGTGTGGGGGAGGTCTTACCTCAGTGCCACTTGGGATTCGGGCCAGCAAACAGCTTCCTGTCCTCCAGCTCCTGTTTGCCTGGGCCTGCAGATTTACACAGCTTGATGGTTGAGGCTTCTGGCTTCCCTCAGGGCTGCTGCAGCGTGGATGGTGGCCGGCACCTGTGGGAACAATTGGCAAGCATTAATGAGGTATGGCTACCGGTGTGGGCCCCCACCGCGGCCTACCTCCCCCTGGAGCACCCCCTGCGGTCTCCCCTGCTGCCTCCCGTGCGGTCCCTGCCCCTGGGGGCCGCACCAGCACTGGCAGGCATTCCCACCCGCCTGCCAGGCTCTTCCCTGATCCCACTCCTCGGGCCCGGTTGAGGACTGAGAGCCCGGGCCCGTGGCAACGCCAGGACCGCGTGTCTGGGGGCTCCGGACACGCGGCCTACCTCCAATGCCTGTGATTTGCGGCCTTCTGCACGAGGCCTGCTACTGCCGCGCGGCCAGCCGCCTCCATTCCCGCACGGCCTGGTACTCCCAGGCCGGGGATGCGGCCTAGTACCGCGGAAGTACTGCCTAGTACGGCGGAAGCAGCAGGCCGCGCGGGGATGCGGCCTGCTACCGCCGCGCGGCCGCCGCGCGGCCTACACACTGGTCTCCCTCCACACCATCCGCCCCGGCCGCCTGTGCTGGATTGCGGTCCGCGGGGAGGTGTGGTGGTGAGTAGGCCCTTGCGGGCCGCGCGGGGTACATTGGTACCGCCGTTGGGAGTCCAGGGGGGGTCCCCTTGCCCGTCGGGAGCCTCCTCTGCCAGTGAGGAAGGCTCCCAGGGCTGTCTCAGCTGTGTCCCCCCCCCCCTCTTTCCCCTGTTGGCTCTGTCCGTTCTGTTAGGGGGCCCAGCTTACCCTTGGCTGGACCCCCTCCTCTTGCCCGGTGTCCTCTTCCCCTCCCCCTCTCTGGTGGTCCCCCCCTCCTTCCCCCCCCTCCTGCTCTGATTTCCTCCCTTTCCCCTCCTGTTTCCCCCTTTCTGCTCTATCCCCCCCCTGTCCCTCCCTGTCTGCCTCCCCTTTGTTCTCCCCCCCTCTTCCTAGCCTGGCCCCCTCCCCCCACCCCCCCCACCACCCCACCACCCCTGTGTAGGTCACTTACCTCGGCCATCTCCTCTGGGGCGTGGGCTCTCATCTTCTCTGCTGCTTCTTCTCAGGATACTGCTGCAGTTCATGGACCGTCCAGCAGGTGGCGCCTGGATCACAGCCGATGTCTTCTGTGGATGCTGGGACTGCTGATTCTTCGCCTCAGCCTTCTGTGAGCGCAGTGCCGGGCTTGGATCGCCAGGCTGCGACTGGTGAGTACACTTCCCCCCTCCTTTTCGCGTGCGTACGTTGTTCCTTCCTTTATTCAGTCTAGTCCTCGTGCACACAAAAAAAATAATAAAAAAAAAAATTTAAATAAATAAATAAATAAAAAAATAAAAATAAAAAAAAAAATAAATAAATAAATAAAAAATAAATACATAATGAATAAATAAAAAAGTAAAATAAATGGAGAAAAAAAAAAGTGCATACTATGACATATACAAGAAGGTTACACGTTAACATAAAAAATAAATAAATGAATAAATAAATGTAAAAAAAAAAAAAAAAAGAGGAGGAAAACAACTGAAATAGAATCCTAGTACCCCCTCCCCCTTAATTTTCAGTATGCATCGTATGTTTAAGTGCGCTTTCCTGCAGCGTCCCGGGTTCGCGGGTCGCTGGGTGTTGCTGAGCTACTATGGCCCGCTTGGCTTGCGCGCAATACTAGGGAGCACATGGGGGGGAGGGGCTTTTATTGCAGGGACGTTCCCTCCTGCCACGGGGGGTCCCTTGACTAAGAGGGACATTTGGGGCTCCGGGAGGGTCGTGGGGAGCATGCTGTGGTCGGTTACGCTCCATGGCGCATATTCGAATGCAACCTGTGTTCAGGATAGCATGGTCGGGGTGAGGGCTCCCCGGGGGTTCGCTGCGTGGTTCAGTGGTCAGGACACTTTCGGGACGCATATCGTCCCTGGGATGAGCTGGGTCGGTGGAGGTACGTTTTGCATTTTAGTCGGCGGTGCAACCCTTCTTGGCCTGGGGGCCGGATGGGCTTCGGCCTCTGGTTTTACTTAGGGCTCGTCTGATGCCTCAGCATGGTGCGTTTTTCGTCCTCTCTGCAATCTGTCGGGATGGGGACGTGGGTGCTCTCGGTGGTGTGGGTCCAGTTTCCCAAGAACGCTCGATTAGCTTACTTCCCAATCGTTTAGGGTGCCCCTGGAGTCCGCTCTGCGGGTCCCCCCTTTGGGATGTGGTACCCATGGAGGAACGGGGTTGATATCGCCTGATTCCTTATTTACTCGTCTGTTGTTTCCTTCCGGGGGCTGGGTTTGAATTGGTAGCTCGGCGCAGCGGTCTGCGTGGGTGGGGCTGCGGGGCCCTGGGGCCTTACTGACGAAGGCGGCGGTGGAATTGGTCTTCCGGCTGCTGCCAGTGCGCCCGTCGAATTGTTGTTTCCCGGCTGGATTTCTGATGGTCAGGATTAGGTGGCTGTGTGCCTCCACGTAAGTTGCTCCCGATGTCGCTTGTGTGTGGGGCCGTCAGTGTCGCATGTACGCACTCTGGCGATGCAGTGTTTCTCTTGGGATAGTGTTTTGGAGTTTCGGGCCCAGGCCTTATCCGGGCACCAGGAGGCGTCGGTGGCGTCGGGGTTTTGGTGGGGCGTTGTGGGTTTCGGCTGCGCTACCCGTGGGCTCTCCTGGGTACGCTGGGCTTTGCCTGTTGGGGTTGCCCTTGGGACTGTACGGGGTTCCTGCTGGGCCTCCTTTAATGCTGGCTTGTGCAATCTGGCCCCCTGTGTCCTTTTTCGCTGGCTTCCAACTGTTTTGCCGCCGCAGCTGGTTTTGGGGTTTTGGGCCATTTGGGCTTTGGTGGTGTGCTGCCTCTTGCCCGACACGCTGGCTCTGGTGGACTCTGGTGTCTTGGAGGTCCCCCCCTTCTGGTGGCATGGTAGGCATGTGGTACCCAGCTCACGAACAAGTGGGTGGGTTTTTTCCTTGGGGACCATCGTGGGGTGATGCTGGCTGGAGCAGCTGGTCAGGGTTTGTCCGGTTGTTACCGATATGACGGCCGATGCTCTGTCTTGTTCATTATAGAGCATACTTCGGGTGGAGGTGTCACGGGGTCGATTTGTAAGGCAGTGGAGGTGTGGTCACTTGGTCCAACGGTCTGCTGAAGCTGGTCTGTAGGCAATCTCTGGGGCGGCGTGGGGCCCGCTCCAGTAAGGTTGGAGTGTTCGGGACGGATGGGTACGTTTCCTTTTGGGTTCCAGGATTGGACTGCTCATCTACATGTTTGGTTCCGTCTATTGCGGGCATTGGGGGCGATTTCTGCGATTAGCGGGGCTCGGCCTCCCGTTCATGTTACGGTCATCGGCAAGCGGGAGGGTGTTTTGGTGGAGTTGAGTAAGCGTTGGAATGGACTTCCTTCAGGTTTCGCAGCTCGATGGCGTTGGGCAGGGTAAGTTGGTTGAGGTTGGCTTTTGATTGATAGAATCTGTGCAATTCTTGGATGTTGCGGGGTTGACTTTCTGTATCCTCCTGGGGTAGGTGGGATGCACGGGGTTATGGTTGGGCTCCTACCAAGCTGTAATGGGTTTCCAGGATGGCCTGTAATATACCGTTCCAATCGGGGGCGGTGCAGGGTTCCGTCATTTGCCTGTTTTCGTTGGGAGTACTGTTCCGTCCCTGGGATTGTTCGGCCTCCTCCCCGGTTTGGTCCTCGGAGATGGGTTTTTTCACCCCCGCGTCCATTTAGTTGGGGTGTTCCTCTTGGGGGGCTCGACTTCCTGGATAAGGATGGTGGGGAATTCAAGGGGCATTTATTTTGGTTGTGGGCGGCTAAGGACACCGCCGGGCTGGGCGCGCCTGCGCCGATGGTTCAGAGGGCTCGAATGGTGGGAGTCAGGGTCCTTGGGTTCGCCTTGTTGGTCTCTGCTTGGATTTATCGCCGCGTTCACGTTCCCCCCCCAGACTGGGGAGGGCGGGTTTTTTTTGTTTTGTTTTTTTCGTGGGTAATTTGGGAAAAAAGGAGGCAGGGGCGAGTGGTTGGATCTTCCACCTTCTGGGGCGGAGGTTCGGTGGCCTGGCTCCGGTTACGTGAAGGGGGTGGCTCCTCCTCATACGGGGTCAGCTGCCCCGCCTTATGGGGTACCAGGGGTTTTGTCATCCCTGGGTGGAATGACATGGATCGGTGGTGTTTTAGGACTTGGGTGCTCTTCGACCTGGACATGTTTCGCTTTATGTTTCTTCCACGAGGTTCTCAGGGGCTGGGCTGCGCCTATCGCCCTTTCCTGTTGGCAGTGCACTCCGCACTGTGAGTGCCCTGGTGCGCTGCCGTCTGTCATCGGTCTGGATGGGTTCTAGATTTGTCGTGGGTAACTAAATAACTAAACACATAACGGACGAAATGAATATATATAGCATAAACACTTCCAGTTCGCCTTTTGGGTTTGGCTATATGTGGTTTAGTTTTCTCGAGGGAAGGGTGCGCTTGCTCGAGGTTGGACTTGACCTCTGTTACGCTAGCGCTGCGAGAAGTGGTGGAACAGGCCATGGCTGGTTGTGGTGGGGTTCCCCGCTATTTTAGGCTTAAAACAGCGGGGTTGTGGCGGGGGTATGTCCTTGCCAATTGAGTTTGAGGTTACGTTTAAGTATATGGAATGAGATGAACAAGTTTTTAAGATCTCAAACCTCCCCTGCTCCAAAGGTTAAACTTTAGGTTGCCTGAGGTCTCGTGCCCATCGAGCGTGGATAAGGTCGGCTGATGGCAGGCATTGGAAGGATTTTTTATGACGAGGGGGGAGGTGAGAGGGAGTGGTGATTAGGAACCACTCCATGGTTTTTATTGGCAAGGACGGTTGGGTCACTGTATAACACTATGGGTGGAGTTATATATGTATATATGTTAATTTATGCTTATTTATGTCTAATGTTTTGGTTACAGAAAAGAAGAGATTTAATAAATAAAGTTATGGATGTGTTATGCAGTATTTTATTTGTGATAATAAATGCTGTGGCCTGTTTCATCCATAATAAGTGGTCTGTCGTTACTGGGGGGTTAAATGGGGTTAGATTTTGTCTAGGCTGCATCGCGATTCCCCACTACGTACATACATGAAAACATTGTGCACAGCTGTCTTGTTGGTGCAAAAAAGGAAAAACTGTAGGCTGGAAGGAAATGTAATATTGGCAAATGGAGCAAAAGTAAAAAAAAAAAAGAAAAAAAATGAAGAGATATAATAAAAGAAACCCATGCAGTATAACAAACTGTAACCTAACCTGGACATTGCACCTAATGCGGGTTACTGAAGTGCTCCTTCAAATTGTGGCTAATTGTGAGCTCCTTGGCAGCTGAACAACTGCAAATCTCATGGTGCTTTTCAATATTTATCAATGCGGTAGAAGGCATTTTTTAGTGACAATGTACTATATAAAGAGCAATACCCATAGAAATCAATCGAACGGATCTCAACATTTAGCACTTCACCCAGGGGAGGGCTGGCAGCCTTAGGCCTGGGGGGCAAATCCAGTCAAGTGGCCCATTGCACCAAGAGGAGAGTAAAAATACCTTTCCCATGTGATTGAAAGTGTGTGTGTTGGGGGGAGGGGGGGGGGAGCAGTCACCTAAACAAACAATCAATGACAGGCACACATACTTGCTGATTTGGCACACACTAAAACACACACACAGAAAGACACATTGTTACAGGCATACTGATTTAGACAGACAGACAGACATACTGACACACACAGGCATACTGGCTGACACAGACAAATTGGCACACACACAGAGACATACTTGCACACAGACATACTGACACACACACAGAGATACATACTGGTACTCACACAGACACACACAGAAAGACACACTGTTACAGGCATACTGACTCAGACAGACAGACATACTGACACACACACAGGCATACTGGCTGACACACACAGAGACATACTTGCACACACATAGACAGACATACTGACACACACACTGGCACACACACAGACAGACATACTGATGCACACACACCCAAACTTTACACTTTTAAAACCAGTGGACAGGGGCTGAGTAAGGGGACAGGGCTGTAGTGGGGGACAGGGGGTGGTAGTGGAGGGTATAAGCTGTAATTGGGGGTTTAGGAAATGTACGGGGGGATAGGGGCTGAAGCAAGTTGATGGCTACAATTTGGGAAAGGGGCTGTGGTGTGGGTAATATGGGTTGCAATTGGGGGAGAGGAGCTGTAGTGGGGATGTTATGGGGCTGTGGTGGGGGGCATGGGGCTGAGGAAGGGGGCAGGAGCTGAGAGGGGGGAAAGGAGCAGGGAAAGGGTGGGACAGGGGCTGACCAAGGGGACAGGGGCTGACCAAGGGGACAGGGGCTGAGGTAGGGGACAGGGGCTGACTAGGGGGACAGGGGCTGAGGAGGGGGGACAGAGGCTGAGGTAGGAGCTGACTAAGGGGACAGGGGCTGACGAAGGGGAGGTGGGGACAGGAGCTGAGGTGGGGACAGGGGCTGAGGTGGGGACAGGGGCTGAGGTGGGGACAGGGGCTGAGATGGGGACAGGGCTGAGGTGGGGACAGGGGCTGACTAAGGGGACAGGGGCTGAGGAGGGGGGACAGGGGCTGACTAAGGGGACAGGGATGAGGAAGGGTGACAGGGGCTGAGGAGAGGACAGGGGCTGAGGAGGGGGCAGGGGCTGACTAAGGGGAGAGGGACTGAGGAGGGGACAGGGTTGAGGAGGGGAATAAAAAAAAAACACTAAAGTGTATTTCCCCCCTCCCTGAGTCTTACCTTAGGCCAGGGAGGGGTGGACAGCAGCCAACAGGAGCAGCAACCAGCAGCAGCCAGTGAAGTCGTCCTCTCCTGATGATGTCAGGAGGAGGGGCCGTGACTTCCTCTGCTCTTCTCCCAGACTCGTCCTGTGAGAAGAGCAGTGGAAGTCACGTCCCCTCCTCCTGACATCATCAGGAGAGGCCGGCCGACTCCACTGACTGCAGATTGCAGGAAGAGTGAGGGTTGTTGAAAAATCTGAGTCCTCAGCCAGAAGCAGGGGATTCAGATTTTTCCTTTTTTTGCTGGGTGTGGGCGGCCCTGGGTTTAGGACGGCCTGGGGGGCAATTGCCTCCCTGCCCCCCTTCCCAGCCCGCCCCTGACTTCACCCCAGAATAGGTTGTTATAGTGGAAGCAAATGGATTTGCATGAACTGATCAGATTTGTCATTTATAAACAACTTATTTTGGAGAGCACACAGTTTCATAAAGTTAGTTATAATGAATACTTTTAAATGTTCCTTGCATGCAGTAACTCTCTGCATGAAACAAAGATATATAAAATATTAAAATAAAAAATATGGATGATGTGTTCTTTTGCGAACTACTGGCTAACACGATGCACACATCAAATGTTATGGTCTATAAAAGGTTAAACATGTCCTATTTCCAGAACAGGTTAACTAGAGATACATCCAGCAGAAAAAAATGGATCTCCTAAATAATCTTTCACATTCTTTTATTTATTGGATCCTGTGTCAGTACATTGATCAGTTACTTAGTTATTGACTGGAGAGAAACATGCAGGGCTGGACTGGCTCACCAGGATACTGGGAAATTTCCGGTGGGCTGTGGTACTTGGGGCCACACAGTGCAGAAGCCCTTCCTCCCACCACCCAGTACACATACTCACATTGGGGGCCTGATGAGCAAAGGTCCCATCTTTCCTTTAGAAGGCACTTTACTTGATCCACTCGCTTTCAATGCTGCTCGCTAGTAAGTGGAGACTGGGTGAGCATCTAACGGAGGAGGGAAGTGAGTTCCACAGGAACAGGGCAGCCCTTGAGAAGTCTTGAAGGCGAGCATCAGAGGTGGGAGTATGGATAGAAGATAGACTTAAGTTTTTAGCAGAGCGTAAGGGCCTAGACGGGACATACTTGTGTATTAGGGAGGATAGATAGGTGGGAGCAGCATCATGTAGAGATTTGATAGAAAGAACCAGCATTTTAAATTGAGCCCTATATCTTACAGGTAGCTAATGTAGGGACTGACAGAAGGGTGAGGCGTGGGAGTTGCGGGTAGACAGGAAGATGAGCTTTGCCGCTGCATTTATTATGGACTGTAACGGTGCAAGTTGGGAGCACGTAAGACCACTGAGAATCGGATTACAGTAGTCAAGGCGAGAAAGGACAGTGCCTTAGTTGCATCTGGTGTTAAAGTGACTCTCCAGTGCCAGGAAAACAAACTGTTTTCCTGGCACTGCAGGTCCCCTCTCCCTCCCACCTCCCATCCCAAGATCAGTGTGTGTGTCAGTATGTATCAATGTGTGTATGTCAGAGAGTATGTGTGCATTAGTGATTGTGTGCCAGTGTTTGTATGGGATAAAGCATTAGTTTGTGTGCCAGTGTCTGTTAATGAATATATGTCAGTATGCGTATGTGTGGGCATCAGTGACTACACGCCATTGTGTGTGCCAGTAAGTATCCATTAATTAAAAATCCATGTATCTGTCTATATCTGTTTTGTTTTGTTTTTTATTTAAAATAACAGATTGAATAATAATAATAATAATAATAATAATAATAATAATAAAAATAAAAAGGTTTGCTTTATCTATGTGATTTGTGGGAGTATTATGCATCTATATATTTGCACAAATGTAGATTAATTTATGTGTAATATATATACATATACACACACACACACAAGCGTAACCTTACAAATTATTATGTTTTAATATGAATACAAACATCAGGATGATACACAACACACACAAGCGTAACCTTACAAATTATTATGTTTTAATATGAATACAAACATCAGGATGATACACATATGTTAATAGACATATATGCATACATAATACACATTTGGAAATTACACACATGTATATAAATGTAACAAAGGTTTTACATTTGTCAAAGGGTTGTTTACTAAATTTGTAATTTTATGAAGTGAAAATCTAAATTGGGTAATTTAGACCATAATAGCAACTTAGCCATTATGACAGCTTGACTATTGTAGCCTAATTTTTGGAATTTAGATTTTCAGTCACAAAATTTTTTATTTTTTTTAGTAGGTAACCCTGCCCTGCTTTCATTCCCTGCTATATCCAATGCAGAGTGCACTTATAGGATTGAGGACTAAACAAAATAAGATTAATTTAAATCAGACATGCAGCAGCAATCAGTCAATGTTTCATTCCCATTACTGGACTATTCAAGGTTATGGGGATGAAACGTTAAATAATTTTCAAAATTTAAAAACGGTAAATAATTTTCAATCTTTTAGGTTTTTCCACCTGTATATCTGTCACAGTTGGCCCAATTAATGTTAGGGCTGGTGTAAAAAAATTCCAGGGCTTCTTTTTATTCCCAGTCCGTCTCTGGAAACATGAATTAATTAAAGGTATGTGGTCAGATAGGTCATATTGGGATATATGCATGAGGAGAAAGTGAGACAATATGGTAATTGATACAAGGTAATCGTGAATAGCTAATAACATATTGATAAGCCAAACCTCTTTTATAGTACAATGACTTGAGTAGTAGTGATACAAACAAGACATAGTACAAAACAGAGATAGAGTCAGACTGATGGACTGTTGAGATGAGGCTTTGTACAGAGACATACCCACTCATATTAAAATAAAACAAAACAAAAACTGCATATATATTTGCAGGGAACCCACACATCTTCACTCCAGGGAGAACCCCCAAACATAGGACAGTCGGCTGTGTGAACACAAGTCTTATTAGTTCCCTCATAAGTCAAGGCGTCATAATGTGCTAGTGAGTTGGCATCTTTAAGGCATATATGAGATGGCACAGGTGGGATGCATAGGTCGCATTGTTAGGCGGTTGCAACACAGTTTTGTTCAGTTCCGTAGTGAAAGTAGGGTATGTTTCGGTCATCTGTAGGCAATTAAGTGGTAGTGTGGAAACAGTAAGTTGTGGGGGTGGAGGGGTTTGTAGCAGAGCGGATGTGAAGTACTTCCAGGGGCAGTGGGACGTGGAGGGTGTGTTGTGTGGGGTAGAGATATGGTGGAGTGCCATGTACCTATCGTATTAAGCTTTGTATCGTGATCTCCCTTTTTAGGACAGCCTAGCAGGGGTTAGTGTGTTAGTGCCGTATAGGTGTGTGGTCCTTCAATTTCAGGTCCCCTCCGGCAGGGTGGTCTTTTCTTAATCAGAGTCTGTGTTGCCTGTTTGGGGTATGTGGTCTTTCTCAGTAGTTAGCCCTTGTGGGTAAAATTGTTATGAGGGAGTGCTGGTTCAATATTATACTGATGACTCAGAGGCAGTGCTCTGCCGGTCGTAGGTGTGCGGAGCGGCCGTCAGACTTCACTACTTTGAGAAGCTCCTCTACACGCCGGTCGGACAGGGCAGTATGAGTTGGTGTGCAGGGTTCAGGGGATAAGTCATATTGGGACACATTGAGAAACATTTTTAGAAATTTGACAGCAGGTAAAATGTTGTTAAATACTGACTGACCATCACTCTGTCAGCTTCAATCAGGTGCTTCTTCTGAGTGGACATCACCAATAATCACTTTCTTGGCTCCGATGACTAGTTTTCTGAGTTTGGGCTCATGAATATTCACAGGATTAAATTATTCTCATCCTCCGAAAGGTTTCTTGTTTCAGCCTTTGGGTGTCCTGAATCTAAGTATAATTGGAAGTCTAGTCAAATGGATAATGATGTGTAGCACCTCTAGGTTCTAGACAAATCACAGTCAGACTTTGAATCCAACTTAAAAACGTTGAACACTTTTGTTAAGTCTGCTTTTGCTCCTGGCATTTGCAATAAAATGAAAAGAACTCCAACACATAATGAAAAGAGGTCATATGTTTAAATATCTTTACTGCAGTACATGTCTGTTATGAAAAAGTCCTAGAAACTTTTTTTTTTCTTTTTTTGTGCTAACCGATCCTGCACATAAGTATTGATAGCCATTATTAGATGAAATGTTAGATTTCCATATGTGCTTTAATTGCAAAAATGTATAGTGTTGGTTAACCAAGGAACAATTAACATCAGACAGGGCTATTGGCAGGATACCTGCTTAGACCTCAAAACATATTATGGAGAGAGAATCTTAAAGGCTGAAGGCCCCAGTATAACCCATAGGCCCTAGGTAGCCACCTTAGGTCATCTTACCATTAACCAGGCATGGAATCCGGGAACCTGAATACACAAACAGAATCGCAAACAAGAATATTTGTAATACCGGTCCTTAGAATGGCCTGGTTATACAAATAAGCAGTCGGTATACAAAACGAGGTCAAAGGATTACAGAGGTAAGAAATAACAATGAAACAAGCCGGGGTTAATAGATTAGAGAGAGCAGGATAATGAGCAAATTAAAATTAAATTAAACGAGAAACAAGAGGCTGTCAATGTACCAAACAACTATACAAAAGGAACGGGCTTTTGGGCTACCAAGAAACCACAACAGGGCAACAAGGAATGGGAGAGGTGCGTATATATAGGCATAAGCTATCTATGATTGGATGAAAGTAATTTGGAGTTTCACTGTTCAAGGGGTTTACCTAGCCCTCCTACACTGATCCCTGACGTCATTGGTATGCGCTGAATCCCATGGGTATTTCGGCCGCATACATAAACAATCCACACGCAAGCGTGCAGCGTCCGTCGGAATGCCGGAGGAGATTGCGGCACTCCGAGCTGAGCTGTCGGGTAAGCAGGCTAAAATCCTGACACTTATGAAGCTATTTTTGATTAAAAAAAATAATATATTTAAAATATGGGAAGTAGAGCAAGCACCTAAAAATTTTTAATTATGTAAATAAAATAAAAAATGTTTAGCAGAATCTCGTAGCATTCTGAAATATTTCCATAGAAACAAAATTAACATTTTTGTCATACATAGTAAATACAAAAAAAAATAAAAAAAATTTAAAATGGGTGAAAACACTGCTTATGGGTGTTTGTAAGAATCTTGGAAGGTTTCTGTGAATGCTGCATTTTAAAAAGGTCACAAGAATATTATAATAATGTGTGTACATTATTATAACATACAGGCCTTGATTTAATAAGATTTCCAAATGATTCAATACTGTAAGAAAAAATGTCCAAATGATTTATCTGCAAAAATCCCCGTAGGCTTTAATGGTGACTGCTGGATATAAATCATTTGGAAAGTTTTTCTAATGGTATTGAATCATTTGAAAAGCGTATTAAATCGAGGCAATAGTAAGTATAGTTCATATTTACAGAAGGCATGAACATTACAAGGCACTTTGCAAAGAATCCCTGTAGAGCGCTTAGATCATTGCCCCTTCCTCCTGCACTCATTGCCAAATTTGTAGACATACACTTTGACATATAAAAGTTCCTGTAAGAAGGGCATTTAGCTGCCATTTACACTCCTCAGCAGAGATGCAGCTGAATAAAAGTGAGCAGAGGTATCTATATCTCTTCGATGTTAAAAATAACACTGGGGCATAGAGTAAGGTAATTGGAAGGGACACTCCAGGCACCAAAACAACTTCATCTAAATTAAGTTGTTATGGTGCCCGGAGGCCCCTACAGGCAGGGCCGGTGCAAGGATTTTTGCCGCCCTAGGCAAAAAAAAAATTGCCGCCCCCCCATATGTCCAGCCCACCATGTGACATCACAATGCCCCGCCCATATGCTCTGCCATATGGGCCAACGCCAGTCTTCACAAAGTGTCTTATCTGAAAAGACAGTGTGTTTACACTAAAAGCCTACAGGCACAGGCTATAGACACCAGAACCACTACATTATGCTGTAGTGCTTCTGGTGACTATAGTATCCATTTAATGTGAGGTAAATTAGAGATTAGTGCCACTAATAATATATTGGATTGCCTACTTACCACCAGATGAGGACAAGAGGCTCATGATGGGCTCAGTCTGGCTCCACAGGTCTGTCTGGTGTAGAAGAGGCTCTCTGGAGACTGTTTTTAACAGTGCTCACAACAATTAACGAACAGGAAGCAGCTCCATTTTTTAGGGTCCCTTACACAGCTCAAGGTCTGGGCCCCCAGGGGGCATACGCCTACAATGCCCACCCATAAATCCACCTACATGGCCCATCCATGAGTTGGGGATGTTTTATGTGTGCAATTTGTGTAAGGGATGTAGTGTGTTTATAGGGGATGTAGTGTGTGTTTGCGTGTAAGGAATGCATTGTATGTTTCTGGGTGTGTGTGTGTGTGTGTGTGAGTAGGAATGCATTGTATGTAATTGAATGCAGTGTGTGTCTGTAAGGGGTGCATTAATTATGTAAGAGAACGTAAGGGATGCATTGTATGTTTCGGGTGTGTCTGTGTGTGAGTAGGAATGCATTGTATGTTTCTGTGTGGGGGGGGGTGCATTGTGTATGTGTGTAGTGTAAAAGAGAGGGTTTGTGGGGTAGGATAGAGACTGGGAGGGGAACAGCTCTTTCTTTTTTCAAAAAAATTCATAGTGCTCTCCCCTCAATTATTGATTTCCCCTTCCCTTCTGTCCCTCCGTGTTCTCCCCTTCTGTCACTTAGTGCTCTCCCTTGGCCCCCTGTCCCTCTGCAGTCCCCCTTGGTGGTCTTCTCACTCCCCCCTCCTTAGTGGTCCTCCCTCTCCCAAACCCCTTAGTGGTCCTCCCTCTCCCAAACCCCTTAGTAGACCTTCCCCTACTCCCCCCACCCCCTTAGTGGTAATCACCCTCCTCCCCTCTCCTTAGTAGTCCTCCCTCCTTACCCCCCTTTGGTGGTCCTTCCCCCCCTTAGTGGTCCTTATCCCCCCTCCCCTACTGGTCCTTATCCCCCTCCCCTAGTGGTCCTTATCCCCCCTCCCCTAGTGGTCCTTATCCCCCCCAACCTCCCATAGTGGTCCTTATCCCCCCTCCCTCCCTCCCATAGTGGTCCTTATCCCCCCTTCCCTCCCATAGGGGTCCTTATCCCCCCTCCCTCCCATAGTGGTCCTTATCCCCCCCTCCCTCCCATAGTGGTCCTTATCCCCCCCTCCCTCCCATAGTGGTCCTTATCCCCCCCTCCCTCCCATAGTGGTCCTTATCCCCCCCTCCCTCCCATAGTGGTCCTTATCCCCCCTCCCTCCCATAGTGGTCCTTATCCCCCCTCCCTCCCATAGTGGTCCTTATCCCCCCCCTCCCTCCCATAGTGGTCCTTATCCCCCCCCTCCCTCCCATAGTGGTCCTTATCCCCCCCTCCCTCCCATAGTGGTCCTTATCCCCCCTCCCTCACATAGTGGTCCTTATCCCCCCTCCCATAGTGGTCCTTATCCCCCCTCCCTCCCATAGTGGTCCTTATCCCCCCTCCCTCCCATAGTGGTCCTTATCCCCCCCTCCCTCCCATAGTGGTCCTTATCCCCCCCCTCCCTCCCATAGTGGTCCTTATCCCCCCCTCCCTCCCATAGTGGTCCTTATCCCCCCTCCCTCCCATAGTGGTCCTTATCCCCCCTCCCTCCCATAGTGGTCCTTATCCCCCCCTCCCTCCCATAGTGGTCCTTATCCCCCCCTCCCTCCCATAGTGGTCCTTATCCCCCCCTCCCTCCCATAGTGGTCCTTATCCCCCCATCACTCCCCTAGTGGTCCTTATACCCCCCCCTCCCTTAGTGGTCCTTATACCCCCCCTCCCTTAGTGGTCCTTATACCCCACCTCCCCCTTAGTGGTCCTTATACCCCCCTCCCCCTTAGTGGTCCTTATACCCCCCCACTTAGTGGTCCTTACAACCCCCCCCCCCCCTTCTTAGTGGTCCTTACAACCCCCCCCCCCTCTTAGTGGTCCTTACACCCCCTCCCCCCCTAGTGGTCCTTACAACCCCCCCCCCCTTAGTGGTCCTTACAAACACCCCCCCTTAGTGGTCCTTACAACCCCCCCCCCCCTTAGTGGTCCTTACCCTCAACTCCTACCCATGTAGCGTGGCCGGGCGGCGCGGAACGCGGGTCAGGACCTCTGTTTCCTGTACCCGGCCGCCGGCGGAATGACCGGAATACAGGCCTTAGCCACTGCTGATTAACATTGCACATTGTTGCCTATACACATTAGTTCAGCTTATGTGTATAGGGGATGTGGTGTGTATTTAGGAAATGTACTGTATGTGTGTAGGAAATGTAGTGTGTTTAGGGGATGTAGTGTATGTGCATAGGGAGTGCAGTATGTGTAGCGGATGCAGTATGTGTGTGTATGTTGACGCCGTGTATAGTTGTGTAAGGGATGCAGTGTGTGTGAATTTGTAAAATGGGATAGGGGCTGTATTCTGTGGAGTATGAAAGGGCAGCCATCCCAGCTTTTTACTTCTAGCTAGGGAGTGGGGACATGAAATTCCCAGACTCCAACTATCACCTACATCAAGTGCAGGCTCTTCTTGTGCTCCATGGCCCTATGTGGTATTGGAAAGTTACCATGGTAACTTACAGCAATGGTCTGACAGACTGGGGCCCATGAGACAGGGAAGACTCGGCGGAGGTGAAGGCTGAGAGTCTCCCAAGCTACCCTTCCTGCACCAGAAGCCTGCAATGGCCCAGGGCGGCCTGGACCCCTTATACGTGCAAAGGCTGTTCTCTTCTGCTCACAGAACCTCTGTAGTACCAGATGGTCGAGCAATTCTTTCAGTGCTTCATGTTATCCACCTGCAATTAAGTGTTAATGAGAAAAGTTTGACTGGTTTCTATGACGTGTTTGTCAGTACGAAATGTACTTTGAAGGGGTCATCCTACTTTCGGCTAACTTTTTATGTCACATCAATCTTATTTTCTGCCTCTACCATGGAGTCTGCAATCCAGCAGATAGGGAGACAGCTGACACCATCTCCAAAATTCACAGCTTCTTCAGGCATTAGGGATTAAGCTCATTATGCCAGATTGAGCCAACAATGGCAGGTGATTAATAAGGATTAGACCCCTGTCTTCCAAGGAGCAGGCAGGAGGGCAGCCAGGGAGGAATCCAGGATAAAATAGACAATACAAATATATAATTTCACAAATTTGAGATGCCAGCTGAAGATACTAGTCTTTTATTTAATCTCTTATATTGTAGTTATGCCAGTATTGGCTAACACTAGCCAGTTAAAGTATCGTCGAACTTACCCCTTAACTCTTTAAGCACTAAAATATTAAATATTAATTATGGCCAAATATGTCAAGGGGTAACAAAAACGTCAAAAATAACATTATTGCTATGCAAATTAATTACAAATCTTTAATTTTTACCTCTGACTGGGGAGGGGTAATAAAAACCAATGGGTACATGAAACATAATGTAGTCATGTGGCAGTGATGGGGGTGTCCAAAGGTGTCCCCCCAGGCAACCTTGCCAGCATTTTGCTGGCTGAGAATTATGGGAAGCACAGATCAGTCACAAGAAATGTAAGATTGAGTTTCCGTGTAAGGATATGCCACCCTACATATTGCTGGTGTGTGAGTGAGATTATTTCATTAGCTAAATTTAGTGATTTTCTCTAACTCTGGCAATCCCCAAATGTGCCAGAAAGCGTGAATCGACCTGTAACGCTGCATTTTTGTATTTTCCTGCTCCTGCAGAGAATTTCTGTGTTTTTGTTCTTCAGTCACAATACGTGGAGTTATTAGTATTTTTTTTTTTAATGTCGCCCTCCTTGGTCATAACTCTCCGTTCACTCCTGTATAATTAGAAAACCATCATTGCTAAATCTCTGCGCCAAGAGATGCGCCTAACCCTCCCCACCCACCATTAATGACCTGCCATTAAAGACTGCACTTAAGTCCTCTTCCTCTTGACAGCAAACGAGCTGGTGCATTTATAGAAGCAATTTGAGGGATTGAAAGACCTGTCAGCAGACAGACAAAGCAAGCTGGCGCGCACCCCGCTGATTACGCAGAACTGCAACACCCTCACACAGTCAGTGTGCCTGTACATCCAAATCTCCCATACTTAGCTTTACTGAAGGGGAGAAAAGCCCCCCCGCTGCTTCCAAGATGAATTACAAACATGCATTTCTACACTTTTTCGCCACTCTTGCTTCCTGTTACCAAAAATAAGGAACTCCATAAGTCCAATGCTAGAAAATAAAGGCTTATGTGGATGAAATACTGCAGTCTGAGAAAATACTTCTTTACTGATTACTGGAGGATGTCCTTTTTCCTAAAAGACGCAGGGTTATTCACCTAACTCAGGAACTGTAGAGAATTGACAAGGAAGTAGCTAATTCTTTAACACCGCTATTTTTCCATTTACATAGCTAGATCTTTAAAGATACATTCTAAGCACCATA
Source organism: Pelobates fuscus (assembly GCF_036172605.1). NCBI lineage: Eukaryota > Metazoa > Chordata > Amphibia > Anura > Pelobatidae > Pelobates > Pelobates fuscus. The sequence goes on from NC_086319.1 coordinate 160,388,317, forward strand.
ATAACTTTGCATTACTGCCATGATGGTGCCTAGAGCACTTTGCTCCCATTCCCAACTCTGAAGGTAGCTTATAACTGTGGTGATTTGCAACAATTATTTTAGTTCTAGAACAGCCCCTCAGAGCTGCCTATCAGAAATCTTAGTTACAGGCTGGATGCTTACATTTTACCAGAGTTGTACATGCGGCATGCACACGCCACAAGAACAACGTGGACCAAGTTCTCTCTTTTGTCTGCGACCACACATGTGCAGTGAAACAGTGAACTGTGTGTAAAATATTAGTAGTCACAATTTATAAAGCAGTTCCACTTACCTTGGGGAGTGAAATTGCTCATGTTGAATAAACTAATTATCCTATACACCTCTCTTGACAGACCAGATAGACCAGAATGGAGGGCTATATCAAAATGGTGTATACGTTTTACCTGATAGGTTTCCTTTCAGTTCATAAGGCCAAACCTGGCTTCTTCACTTTATTCATAGGATAGCAGACAATGTATTTTTCCATAGAAATCTAGCTTTTCTTTTTTTTCCCCTCAATTATACCATCGCAGAGAAGCACCTAAATGTTTGTTTTGTTTAATAATTACCAGATGTTACTATTTCATGACATTAAGTCATGATTTTATTAATGACACTGAGGTGAGTATTATGCTGCACTCTTTTATTTTTAGCAAAGAAAAATAACATTAAAAAAATCATCCAATAACAAATATATAACATCAGAGGTCAATCTGCCTAGAAACCGGAACAGCCAATCAGCATCCAGGCCTTGGCATAATAGGCAGTAACCATTAGATCACTTCCTCTTTCTTGTAATACCGAAGAGAAACAGAATATCCAGAACCATGAAGAAACAAATCCACAACAGGCAGTCAGTACGGAATCACCAACGTGACCTCAACGATAAACTGTAAGATAGAAACAAGATGGTAATATCCAAGCTGTAACTGGATGTATGCATCGTAATTTACCGCAAAATATACATCAATCATAAAAGATATCATCGAATAATTTTTGAAACATTTGTAAAGGATTAACCCACATACATAGAACCGGTAAAGCCTTAACATGCATCATTGAGACTTATCGTGAAGCAACAACTTACCCATCCAGTATGTCATCTGGGAAGAGCGGGAGGGATAATACTCGCCTTCGTGTCATTAATAAAATCATGACTTTACATCATGAAATAGTAAAATCTGGTAATTTTATTAAGACACGGAGGCTCCTATTATGCTAGTTTAAAGCTGTGAAATGACCGTTCCAGCAAAATGTTGAACCAGTTTAAAGTAAAAATCTTGAAACGTAGATTATAATGATTAATCGGCAGCTCGCAAAATAACTTCTAAACGGCAGCCGACTGCAAAAGCTTTAGAAGCCATAGCACCACGCACGGAATGCGGGGAGAATACAGAAGTATGGATTCCGGATAGGGCCATAATCCATTTGACCCATCAGGTCAATGAAGGAGAGGAAACCGGGAGGTGTGGTTTGCTAAAGGTGATGAACAGTTGAGGATTCCGTAAAGAAATTGCACGACTTTCATATTCCAGTAAACATGCCACTGGGCAAAGGTGAGGTCTCTCTGGGAAGGCCGGGTATAGAACAGACTTGGAAGAGGTCTTGGTCTGTCTAGAGATGTCAAAAAGGACGCCTTCCGGAGTATAAGAACGAGCATCCGTGCCCATACGTCGGAGACTCTCTTGCATGATATTAGGGAAAAAGAGCAAGACCAATTTAGCAGAGAGTTGTTTGAGGGATAATGCCACATGATTCCAGAAAGTTGAGGAGCAGAGAAACGTCCCAGAGTGAAGTATAACAAGGCAAAGGAGGATGAGAAAACTGCACTCTGCAAAGGAGGTGACAGACAAAGGGATGTCGTCCGATAGGGATTCCATCAATGCCTTGATGTCCTGCGGAAAGCGCAGAACGGTAAAGGTTAACCATGCGCTACGCTTTCCCTGCCTCAAAAAGAGAAGTCAGAAAATGTATGATGGACGTTAAAGGAGCCGAAAAGGAATCCAGATCTCTTTCCAGACAGCAACCATTCCATGCATTCCAAGTAGATTTATAAGCTTGCCTCATGCCAGGTGTACATGCATTCTCGAGACGTCTGATAGTAGAATGCGGAATGCCTGGGATTGACCAAGGTCCCCTGAAATCAGCCACACTATAAGACGTAGAAGGCTCTGGAGAATCAGTGGGTGGGGTTGACCATCTGGGTCTTGGAGAAGTGAGTCGTACAATGGGAGAAGGCGAGGAAAATCCACTGCCATTTCCAACAGATGCGGAAACCGCGGTTGTGATGGTCATTGAGGGGTCACCTGTACCAACGTGCCTTGATGGCTACGTAGGTAAAGCAGGCACCAAGGAATCAGTGCAAATGGGGGAAATGCGTAATTCACTTCCGAGACCAATCTTGAGAAAAAGCATTTGTTGCCAGAGCCGCCGGGTCTGGTCTCCAGCTGGAAAAGCAAGGGGTTTGAGCATTCAGTCGAGAGGTAAAGAGATCTATCAGTGGTCTTTCATGCTCCCAACTTGCACTATTACAGTCCATAATGAATGCGGCAGGGAGACTCATCTTCTTGCCCACCTGCACCTCCCATGCCTCACCCTTCTGTCAGTCCCTACATTGGCTTCCTGTAAGATATAGGGCTCAATTTAAAATTCTGGTTCTTGCGTTCAAGTCTCTACATAATGCTGCTCCCACCTATCTATCCTCCCTAATACACAAGTATGTCCCATCTAGGCCCTTACGCTCTGCTGAAGACTTACGTCTATCTTCTGTGTGTACTCCCCGCTGCACCGTTCCTGTGGAACTCACTTTCCTCGTCCGTTAGATGTCTCCACTCCTTAAAAAAATCATTAAAAACCCACTTCTTCATAAAAGCATATCAATTAAACTGTTAATAGCTCCTGACTGATTCCTCTCTTGCAACTGTCATTAGTCTAATACTATCCTTACCTTTTGTAAGCAATCTAGCACGCTCTGCGTGTGGCATGACACAGATTAGCTTAAGTATGCGTGGGATAGGCATAAGGCTATGCTAGCTATAAGATAAGGCCAGGAACTAATGAAAGTATTTAGAAAATCGGGCAGACTAGATTGGCCGAATTGTTCTCATCTGCCGTCACATTCTATGTTCTGTTTCTAGCTAAATGGCAAACTGTTGCAAAATGGTTTTCTCTCTTATCGGGGATAGTGCCAGAGTACTCCTGGCACCATACCCACTGTAGTAGCCAAAATTAGTCAGTAGTTAGGTGTAGTTAGGTGTTAAAACAAAATATTCAACACCATTAATTAGGTATCCTCTCTCAGCATTTTTTTTCAGTTGTATAACACACTTCCTAAAATGCTTTGCTCACAATTGCTTCATGTCTTCAAGGTACAGAATTTCCATTGGTTTATGAAGAGGCAGAATTATATTTCAAATAACTGCAATTTTACTTACCGTAAATTCCTTTTTCCTTAATATGGTGGCAGTACAATTGGGATGTACTCTTCCCTTAGGCCAAGCATCTGAAAGAAATAATTAACATAAAAAGTCCCTCCCCTTACCAGGTATAAGAGGCCCAACCAGCCCAGAGACCTCAGTACGTACCGAGAACACTTCAGTGAACTTATAAAACACCCAAAAACTATATACATATATATACATATATAAAGGGGGGGAGTGATGTACTGCCACCATATTAAGGAAAAAGGAATTTACTGTAAGTTTTTCCTGGCATATGGTGGCAGTACAATTGGGATATATCGAGATCCACACTAAGGGCGGGAAATTAGGCAATAAAATGCAACACCGAGTGCCCACAAACTGCGTCAGAGGCAGAGAATACGTCTAGGTTGCAACGCTTGACAAAAAGTGTTGAAAGAAGACCAGGTAGCTGCCTTGCATATAACTTCCGGTGAAGCACATGCCTTTATTGTGCCAAGAGGCAGTAATAACACTAGCAGAATGAGCTTTCAAGGAGGCAGGCAAAGGTAGATTCGAGAAAGAATAAACCAATTAAATACTATCCACCAGCCATCTAGCTAAAGAGGCCTTGGAGGAAACTGCCCCATAAAAACACCAAAGGAATGCACAAACAGATGATCTGTCATGCCATATGAAGATGATCGGTCCAATTGTATTTGTCTAGACCAATCCACATTCAGTTGGCTCCAAACAAATTCCAATCTGGAAAGTATGGACCATAAAAGGAGGGAAAAAACAGGCTGGTTGATAACCTTGGAGGAGATGACTTTCCAACGAAATAAGGGCATAGGGGACATAATCACCTTATCAGGAAGAAGTATAGTAAAGTCAGGAGAGGAAGAAAGGAGAACCACTATCCTCTTAGCTGAAGAAACGACCACAAAAACACTGTTTTCAAGGTTAGATCTTTTAAAGAAGCTGCATCCAAAGGTTCTCAAGGCTGAGAACACAGATTTCAAAACTAAAGACAAAACCCAAAAGTAAAAACAGCTTCACTTAGGAGGTTAAACGATTAAAAAATATATATATATATATATATCTTCTAATGAGAGGACAAGAAGCCCCATTATCACCAAACTTGACTGAGAGCGGAAACTTGGACTTTAAGGGTAGACAGACTAAAACCATGAGAAAAACCACCTTGTAAGAACGCCGGATAGTAACAATAGGAGAAGCACATCCAAATTCTTTAGTAGACAGAAGAGGCAGAGTACCTGGTAGAATTTAACAGTAACTGAAACCTCACTACTTTAATGCCCCTACCAGAATAAGTAGAATAAGTTTAGCCGTAGCCAAGCCGTCAACCTGAACATGTTAAATAAAAACCGAGAACCAGCTGTGGTTTAGTCAGTACGGCACTATGGCCAGCATCCGAGCTTAATCTGATGTCCCCTTCTGCAGACCTTTGGGACAAGGTTCACCAGGAAAAAACTGAAAGCAAGGTGAAATACCCCCTGGAACGAAAGACCATAGGCTCGTCTACCTTGAAGAGGGAGGCAAACGACCCTACCTTTGCATTTGAACAACTTGCCATAAGGTCTAAGACTGGCATATTGAATCTCCTCACCGCCGAGCGAAAAAATTACTGGATCGAGGGACCACTTGTTCTGGGACCATTCTGAACTGCTGAAATTGTCCGCTACTACGTTGTCTATACCTCTAAAGGGAATGGCGGCAATGAAGTCCCGATGACTTCGAGCCCAGGACATAAACCTTGAGCCAAGGAAATAAAATATTACAACCTCTGTACTGCCTTGTACATTTTAGGTAGGAGACCGTAGTCTGATTGCCTAACCACAGCTTTACAGCCTTCCCTACAAAGAAAACCTTGAACTACTGAAAAGCATAGAGAGACGACAACAATCTTTTGAATTATGAAGATTATTCTGTATCCTTTTATGACCCAACACCCTGTCATAAGTGATACAGGCAACCCGTATTTGAAGAGTCTGTAGAAATCAGAATCCAAGATTCGTGACAAAAAGACCGTACAAAGAAATTTTATTCAGCCAACAAGATAACTTTTCTATTGCATGAGCTGATATACTCATTAAAAGAATAGAAGTCTTCTAACTTCCTAGACTATCGGACAAAAGATTTTCACTGTAAGAGCCTCAATTTGCTCAGGCCCAATCAACCGCTGGGATTGTAGAGGTCAGATGACCTAAAACCTGCAAGGCTTTCTCACCGAACCTACAGACAGCCGAAGAAGGTGTATCAACAAACCTCATCTTCATACACTTACTCATGTGAGATGAACCTACCGAGTCCCTGACTCGATCAAAACCCAAGAAACAGGACAGACCTCGTAGGGGCAAGGTGAGATTTTACTAGGTGATAAACCAAACATATTCTTCCAGGATTTCTAGCGTATAGATTTTATAGCGCCTCTATACTGTGATTCCTAGTAACTTAAAAACAAACTGTGAAAAGAGTGAGGACCTAACAAAAAAAACCTGGGTGCTGAAGCTAGCCCGAATAAAAGGTCTCTGAATTGTAATAAAATGAACCCTTTCACCTTCCTCATAGCAAACCTCAGGTAAAATAGTGACTTCACATAGGAAAAGGCAGGTAGGCATCGTTATATCTAAAGTTGCCATGAAGTATCTCTTTTTTAAGGAAATAAACGACAGACGCCATATTCTCCATTTCGACATGTTGGTAAAAAAACGAGTTTGTTCAGGACTTTTAGATCCAAGATTGGTTGAAAAAACACATCCGGGTTGGGACTAGGAACAACCGGGAGAAACCCTTTAATATACTCGGTAAGATGGAATCCTTCCTACCACACCTTCCTTAATAGGGAGACCCAGCAGAAACAAAGGTATGGTTGTATAACCTTTCAACCTTCCGCCCCCTCTGGCGTCATCTTTGAACTGGAAATTCCTATACCTGCGTTTCCAGGCATATATTTCCGCCATGCATCTTTACTTTTGATGCAGTGTCTGCTGTCCAGGTTTCAAACTACAGTGCCCTTTGGGCCACAGAAGTACAAACCACGTAATGAGCCGAAATCAAAATCAGTGAGGAAAAACATAAGAAACTCTATAGACAATCTGAATTCCAGAAGGGAAAATACTTTACAAAAAAAAAGTCCTTACTCAGGGTTCTTCCAATTTCTGAATATAACAACCAGCATTACTTGTTGGACTGGAAGTGCTTTACCCTTGGTATATCAACCGTTATAAAAGAAAGGATAACATGAACCTCTTTATTCTTCAATAAACTTTCTCAACTCTTTTAAAACAAGAGTCAACTCAATGCACCCTCTTGCTGAGCTTGGAAGGGACCACCTTCCAATTCTACAAGTCACAGAATCTGATGGGATTGAATCAGTGTCAGCAAAGACTGGTCTCCCATACCAGTTTAAGCCATAGCCAGGTCTGCTAGCTTAGTATATTTGTCACGGACAGTGAATATCATGCTAGAGTAGTCTCAGCTCAACCTTTGTAATAGAAACTATGATAGAAGATTCTGAACAAGGAAATCCATGATCGGAACTCCGGTGGAACGCAAAAGCACCCGGGCGTGCGTTCCACCACTGTGCGCATGCGTCTCCACCGGACAGTGATTAGCTGCCACTAGAGACCGCCTCCCTGCTTTGCCGGTGCTGCACGCGGCATAAAAGCAGGCTTACATACCTGCTCTGTAAGTCAGCAGGATGTCTTCTGGCCATTCAGCTCTCCACCCGGGAGGCTATCAGACCGGATCCCCCAGGCAGCAACCCATGTGCCTCACCATTCATCATCCACATTCCAGATGCCTGACCGTTCCTGTTGGAACAAGAAAGAGAACTGAGGTCTCTGGGCTGGTTGGGCCTCTTATACCTGGTAAGGGGAGGGACTTTTTATGTTAATTATTTCTTTCAGATGCTTGGCCTAAGGGAAGAGTACATCCCAATTGTACTGCCACCATATGCCAGGAAAAAATCAATACCCTTTTAATACATGGAAAAAAAAATACATTTTCAATACAATTTTGGACTTTTAAACAGCCTACGATAGTGATTGTTTTCTTGTCTATAATTTCCTTACCCTGCTTATTAATGAGTTTCCTAACTCAACCTCAGAGTATATTAAATTGAAAGAGCACTGTTTGACTGTGTTGCATAAGCCTGGTCAACCTACATGTCCGTTTGTGACTGGGTAAAAAAGTGCCATTGACTCAAGGGATCTCTTTGAAACATTTTGAAGTTAGGTGATTTGTATAATGGGCTCAGTAGTAATTGCCAAATAGATTTTGCTGCTCTATGATTTATTTTTTCCTTTGTACTTTGTGATTAGACTGAACTGTACTGTAACATTCTGTTCTTGTGCTACATGTGTGGGTTATTAACAATGAAAAAGTTTTTCTTGTAGCTGTTCTGTTTGTGTGAGATTATTATACTCTGCATTGTTGATTTGATTTTAGAATGGTGGCTGATATCTTTTATATGCTGCATTTGTATCATACATCATTTTTTTGCAAAGTCAAATATTCTTTTTTTTTCTTTTTCTTTTTCTTTTTTTTTTTTTTACAAGAATTTAATTACATTTTGCTAAAATGATTTTACTTACCAATGGACCATTTCTTTGTGTGTTTACCATTGCTTTCTACCTTTAAAGTAAAACTTTCTATAAAGCAGTACCATAAAAGTGGGTCAGACGTAGGAATTGGGAAGAAGTGAGAAAGCAATTGATAAAATCATGAACAAAATTCTCCAGCATACACACATTTGAAATGTTAGAATTTCTACCTAACGATTTCGATTTATGCCCCCCTTAAAAGTAAAAATGTGTTATAGTCCCATTTTAGCCATCACAGTGCCAGTATTACCACAACCGCCACTCTGTTTGTACTGTAATCATTGCTAGATTGAGGTTTTACAGTCTTTAAAGATCAAATGGTGCAAGTGGTTCTGGTGCATAGTGTGTCCATTTAATATTCATAATATATGATGTACCTTTATTTATGCTGCACCGCTTCTTGATAGCAGATTTAAAAAATGCTGAAGTTATGGTTGATATGGATAAAATGTCAGAGGAGATTGGCCGGCATAACTTCAGGACCGGTGTACGGCTGCACCGGCCCGAGGTAGGCATTCACCGGGTGACCGTCAGGAGGGATGCTCATAGCACCATGGTCCCCCTCTTGCCAGTTACTGCATGTAGTGTGTCGTGGTCTGACGTGAAGAGCCACACTACATGGAGGTGAGAAGGTACAGGAAGGGGGGGAAATCCTGGTGGGCCGACATAAATTCAGGGCCGGTGTATGGCCATACTAGGCAAGGGTACGCAGTCGCCGGTTGACCAGCAGGAGGGAGCACACAGCATCGTGATCCTCCTCTTGCCAGTCACTGCATGTAGTTTGTCAACAGCCTGACTGGAAGTGCTAACTGAGTTGTCCATTCGGCCACACTACATGGAGGTGAGCGCGTATAGGGAAGGTGGGGGATTTGAGAGATACATGGAGGGGCTGTAGAGGGAGAATGAAACATATGGAGTAACTGTGGTGGGGGAATGAGACACATGGGGGGGGGGGGGCAGGGCAATTTTCTCACTGGAGCCTGGTGGTTCTAGTTAAACCTCAGCTCTAGATGAGAATGAACATGCTGCATTGTGAAACTGCTCTCTGCAATACATTTGAAATGCAGTAAACAGGCAGAGTGGCAAGCAGTTTGCTTATATTGTAGCTTAGAGATCGTATTCATATTATGTACATATGCGTACAAATGCAGAAAGTAGGCAGACTGAGGGATTGTATGCAACTCCTGTGTACATTATATTAAAAAAAAAAAAAAACGTGTTTATAACCTAAGGATGACTGCAGCTCTTAGCTATATAACATGATGCATTTGTGAATCAGACAGTCTGGGCACTGCAGATTTTAAGGCAATTGCAAAGAAGTCCACGCTCTTTTTTTTTCTCAATAGGTTTCTGCAAACTATGAAATCTATGTACTTTTAATGAAATTCTGTGTTTCTTCGTGTTCGTGTGACTGCTTGCCTTCTCTTTGCCATCAGCACTGCACGGGTCACAGCTTGTCATTACAATATTAGGAGAATTAAGCGATATTTATCCCTTGCAGGGAGATCTATGCCAGTTTGCAGTTTGTGACAAATTCACCTGCCCTCTTCTTTTACCCCTTGATCTTTGAGACCTTCTCACATCATTTTCCTCCAGCTTTATCCCAGTACATCTTTTGCATTCACTATTTCCCCGCTCTGCCTCTCAGCTCTCCTCCACCTCTTGATCCCACTTTCCACCCCCAGCTGTGTCTGCTAAATGGAAGCCATTAACTGGAAATGAAGCAAGAACATCAGGGACATTTGTTCTTTAGTCGGCTATTGCCCCAAGCAGCTGCTATACAACGCTCTCCTGGAATTTGTGACAGGACTGGGGCAAAGCAAAAACTATGTAGAGGCACGGCAGGGAGGGAGGGAGAAGCAGACTTGGGCACTCAACCTTGTGGGAACTAAAACTCCCATAATGCACAGTAATCAAATCACTATGCTAGCTCAACGAGTCATTATCTCCTTATAATGGCTCACACAAGGCATGATTTTTTTTGTTATAGTCCACAAAGAGAATGGTGTCAAAGTTGAGGGTTAGAGTTTTACAGAGAATATAACTAGGTAGCAAAAGTGTTAGAAACAGAGCAGAGAACAATAAAAGATCATCTCTCTTTAAAATGAAAGAGACTCGTAGCTATTTATTCATTAAATTATAAGTTTTAGTGAGATGACAACAATTTAGGCCCAAATAAACATATTGATTTTTTTAGTTGTTTTCTAAAGCTTTCACGAATTATTGTTTTCTGAAATCAGCCTTTATACTTTTGCTTCTTTTATCAATGAAACTATAGCATGGACTCTATGTCAGATATAAGATATTCCTGAGTCAAAAAGACTGTTGTGGAGTTTTATCAATTATTGGCACCTTGTTGGTGAATTTCTCTTACTTGACAGGTGTACTCTGGAGAAAATAGTTTTGTCTACCATAAGACCTGCATATCATTCCTCAAGCAAAATATGGCTCTTTTTTTTTTCTTGGTGATAGGAGTTGTCACTGTACTTGCACGCTGCAAATGCCGCTGCAGGTGGCTTAACCCGGCTAGCGCAGTTGCTGCAGGCTGATAAAAGAGCCAGACCTGGTGTGTTGCTGCCGCAGTTCTGCGTTGACACTGTCACTCTGCTGTCTGTCCTGCTCCAATGCTTTTAGCAGTGAGATCAGCTGTAAAGTACATTTCAGTAGCTGTTTTCAAGGGTAAGCCACTTTTTCATAGAAGACATCACTGTGTGCCTTCACTTGCAATCCCAATAAAATGTTTATCTCTTATTAGCTCATCCTGCTGAGTGCCATAATCACAGGTTGATGCTCTTTCTCTCAGGCATAACAAAGTTATCAAATGATCATCACGTTCCTGTTTGCTGCCTCCAAACCCATACTTTTCATGTGTGATATTTTTGAAGGTTTAAATAAGCTTTAAATGCATCCAAATTGTCTGTACCATTTACCTGTTGCTCTGTTGTGAGTTTAAAATTTAGCTTATATAATTCTGATATTTACTGGCTATTACATTTGGACTAGCGCAGACTTCTCAGTTACTCTTGAAGCTAGGGAATTAAAGTGATCAGGCTGTATAAGTTCATGGTGGAATTGGGCTTCAATGAGGTGACTAAAACTGTTTTTTTATATATATATTGTTACTTTAAAGGAACACTCTGGGCACCATAACAACTACATACAAATTAAGTACATACATACCCTAGTGCTGTCTTACCTTTAGGTGGTAAACCGTTCACAAACCCATCACTACAGTGTTGTATTACTCTGCCCCCTCTGACGTCAGCTTCCTTTAAACTGGCATGAGCATAGTCGCTACTGATTGATTGAGAGTGTCAACGTCAAAAAGCATTTAGCTTTTTGCTGAAATAGTTTTTGTTCATACTGGGTTCTAAATGTTGGATTATGCAATTAATACTCATTTTATTGTCTTCAGAAAGATAAAAAGCTGAGTCAACAGGGAATTAAACCTGTGACTCAGAGATATCTTAGAAGAGAGATGTTCAGCAGTTGATTGGATCAACCTCCAATTGGTACAAGTTCCCTTTGTCATGGGTGATGCCAATATAATATCATAGACATTAGGCTGCAGTTGTCATGGGTGGTGGTATGGAGACCGGGACCCCTGTGTGCCTGATGATGATAGGAGGCAACCTATCGTGGAAATGAACAATCAGGTCCTGGTGCAGGGTAACCACACGCCCCCTGGTGTTGCGCACCAGGGTTTGTGTGGCCACATACCAGGACCCTGATGTAGCTTCTGCATATCCCAGGAGCTAGGTGGAAATATGCAGACCTGCCAAGATCTGGATAGGGAGGCTCTGCAGCAAATATGTATTTAGTACTAGAAACAAGGCAAGACTAGAACAGGCACCTAACAAGATAAGACAAGCCTAGACTAGAGAACTGGAGCAGGACAGAAAGCAGAGTCCAGAACATGTACACAAAACATGAACGGGACAGGACAGTACATGACCTGGGAAGAAAAAATAAAACAAGACAAGCGATACAAGAGATTTAGACATACATAAATCGTTAAGATGTATGCAGCCCACCACTGCGCCAAAGTACTCTAATTACGGTGGGTCCTAACTGCTTAGATATGCATGACTAAATAAACAATAATAAAACACACAGCACATACCTGCAAAGGAATGAGCAGAGGAAATGAAACCACTGTCTGCAGGACCAGACTGAAACAAAAAGGATTAATGGTTTAGGAACGGGTGTGGCAACAAAAAAACAAACATTTAAAGGAATCCAAGAGACTGGGAATTCCAGGAACGGAATAAAGGAATGAACCCAGAAAACCCAGCACAAAGAAAACCAGACATAGAATAAAAAAACAGAAAAAACAAGAATTGTAAAAAGAGTACTGGATACCAGAAGCCATCGCCAGAAATTATCCGCAGCAGGAACAGGACGTGACAGGAGTATCTTACATAGAAACATAGAATGTGACAGCAGATAAGAACCATTTGACCCATCTAGTCTGCCCAATTTTCTAAATACTCTCACTAGTCCCTGGCCTTATCTCATAGCTAGGATGGCCTTATGCCTATCTCACGGATGCTTACACTCCCTCCCTGTGTGAACCTCTATCACTTCAGCTGGAAGGCTATTCTATGTGTCCACTACCCTCTCTGTAAAGTAGTACTTCCTAAAATTATTTTTAAACCTTTGCCCCTCTAATTTATGTCCACTTGTTGTGGTAGTTTTTCTTCTTTTAAATATTGCCTCCTCCTTTACTGTGTTGATTCCCTTTATTCCTTTTAAAGGTTTAAAATGTTTCTATAGATGTTAAGATCCTTTAACCTTTCCTGGTAAGTTTTATCCTGCAATTCATGAACCAGTTTAGTAGCCCTTCTCTGAACTCTCTCTAAATATCAATATCCTTCTGAAGATACGGTCTCCAGTACTGTGTACAATACTCCAAGTGAAGTCTCACCAGTGTTCTGTACAATGGCATGAGCACTTCCCTCTTTCTACTGCTAATACCCCTCCCTATACAACTAAGCATTCTGCCAGCATTTCCTCCTGCTCTATTAGATTGTCTGCCTACCTTTAAGTCATCTGAAATAATTACTCCTAAATCCCTTTCCTCAGATATTGAGGTTAGTAGTGTATGAAATATTCTAAACTCTGCCGTTGGGTTTGTACGCCCAAGATGCATTATCTTGCACTTATCCACATTAAATGTCAGTTGCCACAGCTCTGACCATTTTTCTAATTTACCTAAATAATTTCCCTTATCCCTCCTGGAACATCAACCCTGTTACATATCTTAGTATCATCAGAAAGAATGGGTCCAAGTACAGATCCCTGAGGTACCCCACTGGTAACTAGACCTTGCTTCGAATATACTCCATTGACTACAAACCTCTGTTGCCTGTCATTCAGCCATTGCCTAACCCATTCAACAATATCCAAACTTAAATATTGCAGTTTATGATTAGCCTTCTATGTGGAACAGTGTCAAAAGCCTTACTGAAATATAGGTAAGCAATGTCTACTGCACTACCCTGATCTATTATTTTAGTTACCCAATCAAAAAACTCAATAAGATTAATTTGGCTTGATCACCCTGAAGTAAACCCATGTTGTCTCTGATCTTGAAATCCATGTGATTTTAGATGTTCAACAATCCTATCCTTTAACATGGTTTCCATTACTTTCCCCACTACTGAAGTAAGGCTTACTGGCTTATAGTTGCCTGACTCCTCCCTACTACCTTTCTTGTGAATTGACACAGCGTTTGTTAATTTCCAATTTTCTGGGACTACCAATGATTGGTTAAAGAAATCTTTAAATGGTTTTGCTAGTACACCAACTAGTTCTTTTAATAACTTTGGGTGTATCCCATCAGACCCCATCGGCGTATGTGTCTTTACTTTTGACAGTTGAAATAGAACCTCTTCCTCTGTAAACTCACATGTAACAAATGACTAATTTGTCCTTTTTCCTAACTGAAGTCCCTCTCCTTTATTTTCATATTGTGATCCTTGTATGCAGGTAGCACGGTCCTTTAGGGTAAACAACAGGCACAGTCCTTTTATTTGCATATAATCCAGGCACTTTATTTGTAAGTCCACACAGGAGACAGCAGCAAATGAAAACATAAATATAACACAAATCCCTATAAACAAAAACCTAGCTCGTCTGAGCACTTACTAACTTCAGGTTCCCTATCTCTCAGGGGTTAAACTAGAACAAAACAATATTGGTTTCACCAACCTAATGTCTTTGTCAGCTCTCTGCACTCCCAGTGCTCCAAGCCAGCCTTTATTGCTTCCAGCTCTTCAAAAGAGAAAACAAACATTCTCATCTTACCTGCCTAGCAGGGAGGGGTTTATTCCCACTGCTGCAGCTGATTATCTGCAGCTGAGCAGTGGGTTGGAAACCCTGGCCTGGATCTATGTCTCCCAAGAAAACCGCTAAACTGCGGAGTGGAGCACTGGCCCACCCTGCTCTCCAAATGCTCCACCCCAGGGGCCCATAACTAAATATCCATTTTGGTTATATACACACAGAAACACACACTCCCCCTGGGGTTAAAAATCATATGCCTCTCTGAACAATTCTGTCAAAATATAAACTCCATTCACCTTATCACAATCTGTAAATACTGAACAAAAGTATTCATTGAGGAACTCAGCTAGATCTTTATCCTCTGCTACATACCTTCCTTCTTGTGTTTTTTAATCTAACTAATCCGTGTTTTACTTTCCTTTTCTCATATGTATCAAAAAAAATGTTTTATTCCCCTTTATTACTGGCTATGCTATTCTCTCTTCTGTGTGTGCTTTGGAGGTTCTTATAACTTGCTTTTTCTCTTTCTGTCCAATCTTATAGATATGTCTGTCTTCCTCACTCTGGGTTTATTTATAATTACTAAATGCTAACTCTTCGTTTTTTACTATGTTGGCCACTTCTGCGGAGTACCACAGTGGAATCTATCTTACAGATAGATGCATGATCAGTGGCGTACATACCGCCAACGTGGCAAACCTAACCGCATGTTAAGGGGTCCATCGGGTGGCCCATGCTGACAGGGTCACCCGATGGAGATGGATTGGCAGGGTGCCCGGTCAGCGCTGGGCACTTTAACCCCTTAAGGACACATGACGTGTGTGACATGTCATAATTCCCTTTTATTCCAGAAGCTTGGTCCTTAAGGGGTTAAGAGCGCGACCAGGCCCCCTGTGACACTTCTGGGAGGAAGTGACTGCACGTCACTCCTCCCAGCAATCAGAGCCCGCGCGGGAGGAAGGAGGAGGAGGGAGTCAGAGTAGGTACTCTGACTCCCATCAGGCTAAAGAAGCTCAAAACACACTGATATTCCAGTTTTGCTTGTTTGGAAAGACATTAGGTAAGGGACATGTACAAACTTGTATATGTTTAGAAACATATAGGTGGCTTTCATGTAAATTCTGTCATTATACACATAACAAGGACAGGTTGTTTAAAATGCATATTTATCAATAAAGGTACTGTATAGTTGTTTGAACTTTGTATAGTATTTTTTCAATAAGCATGAGTGCATGCAAGCACCAATTGAAGTGAATTCTAAACCATTTCTTGTCGAGACAGTTTGATGTTAGTACATTCTCCTAGCGGAGTTTCAGAAGTTAAGCAGTCCTCCTAATTACTTGGGAGGACAGAATAGCACATTCCCGCATTCGTTTAATGGAACTGTGTCTACATTTGATCTTATATTTATGACAGTTTCTAGCTGGCAAGGTAATTTATTCCTGTAGTCATGGAGGAATCGTTGTGCATTCTCATTTTGAACTCATTAACAGTAGTTTGATTATTTCCAGCCAAGGGTCACACTTAACCCTGTTGCAGTCAATGCAGTGAAAACCATGTGTTCCTGTTGCAGATGTACTGACTTGAAATTGGAACAATTACCTCTCACACCCTCTTTCCCTGCTAGTGGAAAAGCATGCTATTTAGTAGACATGTGCAATTCGTTTCGGTCCGAATATGTATTCGGACAAATTTCGGGAAATTCGGACATTCGGGTACTTCCGAATGTCCGAAGTGCCGGATTGCCGAGGTCCCGAAGTTCCGAAATTACCGAATTTCCTAAGTGTCGAAGTGCCGAAGTGCCGAAGTGCTGAAGTGCCGAAGTTCCGAAGTTGCCGAAGTTCCGAAGTGTCAAAGTGCCGAAGTGCCGAAGTTCCGAAGCACAGTATTGCCTAAGTACTAATATACTTACCCAATGAAAGAAGAAGAATGTTACATTGTATACAATTTTAAACAAAAAGTATACAAACATAGCCAGGATTCACCTGTAAGCATTTGCAACACTTACAACAATCAAGTAACATACATTCATATAAAATGGAAGTTACTTAGCCAGTCAATGTAATGACAGGAATGAATAAGTAGATAACTCCCTAATTCCCACGGTATTAAGGAGCTATCTACTAAAAGGCTGAAAGACCTAAATTGGTCTTCCAGACAAATTTACTAATACTAGTAAAGATTACTTATTAATAGTAAATTATGCCCCTACTCGCTTTACTATGAGTAGGGGCATGTCTGTGGCTGCTCACTGTTAAAAAAAAAAAAAAGTCCCCTTCCCGCACTCTGATTGGTTGGTTTGAAATCCACCAATCAGAGTGCTCTGTGTCATTTTACACAGCGTGGGAAAGTTCTTTGGAATTTGCCCACGCTGTGTAATTTGACTCATAACTCTCTGATTGGTGGATTAAGTAACCAATCAGAGAGTTATGAGTCAAATTACACAGCGTGGGAAAATTCCAAAGAACTTTCCCACGCTGTGTAACATGACACAGAGCATTCTGATTGGTGGATTTCAAACCAACCAATCAGAGTGCTGTGACAGGTACATGTAGAGACTTACCTGTCAGTCTCTTCATTTACCTGTCAGAGCACTCTGATTGGATGGCTTAAACCCACCAATCAGAGTGCTCTGAGCCTAATTGCAGGGCGGGGCAAGGCTTTATAAGCCTTCCCCCACCCTGCAGAGCTCAGTCTGCGCGGAGCCCTCCATGGGTGAAGATGGAGTTTTTTTTTTTTGGTTTTTTTTTTATTGCGTCGGTTATTATGGGTTTTTTTTTTGCCCTTTTTTGGGGCTGAAAAAAGAAGATTTTAGAAGAAAGAAAACATTGAATGGTAAGTTATTTTTTGTATTTTTTTTTACAGGTTCTTAGTTAAAGGTCCCCCCCTCATTATTTTTAGGGTGAGGGGGGTAGGTAGGGGGATCATTTGTTTTTTTGGGGGGAGGGGGTGACTAGGGGTTTGGGGACCCCTAGTCACCTGGGGGGGACATTATTTTTAGGGGCCCCACCCGCCGCTCAGGGTTGGGGGCGGGGGGAGGACATTAGGTCCCCCCCTTTATTAGTATTTAGAGCCCCCGCCCGCCGCTCAGGGGGGAGGACATTAGCCCCCCCCCTTTATTAGTATTTAGGGCACCCACCCGCCGCTCAGGGGTGGGGGCCAGGGGGGAGGACATTAGGTCCCCCCCCTTATTAGTATTTAGGGCCCCCACCCACTGCTCAGGGGTGGGAGCTGGGGGGAGGACAATAGGTCCCCCCCATCATTTTACTTAAGGGCCCCCAACCGCCGGGGGGGCCTATTTTTTTTTATTTTTTTTTAAACAGTGAGCAGCCACAGGCTGCTCACTGTTTACTAGACATGCCCCTACTCACGGTACGTTACTCTTTTTTTTTTTACTTGCTAGGTTTTAATGTTTCAGTTTTCAAAAGATTGTGTGCCAACCATTTGCTTTTTACAGGTAATGAATAACTTCCTAAAATATATGATGGGTTGTGACATTGATGAATATTTCAAGTGGTCCCAGTCTCATCATATTTAGTTTCATAGGTTTATTTAGCAGCTTTCAGATTGGCTTGTAGAAAATATAATTCATACAGGGTCATGGCTAAGAAAGGGGTTCCTATAAATTGTAAGGTGTTACAATAGCAATTTGCTATTGTCGAAAAAAAAAAATATATATATATATTTATATATATATATATATATATATATTTATATATATATATATATATATATATATATATATATATATATATATATATATATATATATATATATATATATCCAAAGGATTTCAGCACTTACAAATGCTTTGTATGTTCATTTTGTGTATATTTTATTTCTGTTTGCTGTCAAGGATGAATAATGCATCCACAGTAATGAAAAAAATGAACAAACAAAGAAAAAACAGATTTTTGTTATCCATGTTACTTTATGTGCAATAAACACTATTACAAAATTATCTTGCCTGAGGCATGCTGGCCTATTTCGCAGCCGCAGGGTTAAATTGATAATCAGTCTTGTTCGATCTGCACTAGAATTATTTTTTTTGTTTTGATTTTTTTTTTTTTACAGTCCTTGATTGCTGATTCGTTGCGGCTTTATTTTCTATTTCACCACCTTTTTTTATGGGGTTTTGCAGGAAAGGAGCAAATTGCAGGATGTGAAATGAAAGAAAGCTTTGAGGAAGCATAACAAGGGATGTGTTACCATGGAAACGGACCTGCTGGCTGCTTTGTGAGCTAGACAGCCAATATGGGGGAGAATGATTATCTGCTTCTAGCGATGGAGGGAGAGAGAACTAGAAAAGGGTCAGGAAGGATAGAAAAGGTGGAAAGAAGGGGAGTGTTAATTATACAGGGAGATGAGGAGGAAGGAGTGACTAAGAAATTAAAACTAAGATGGAGTGGAGGGAGTGAGAGTGAAGAAGGGAGTAGTGGTGTAGGAAATAATTAGGGGGGGTATGGAGAAAGAGATTAAGTGAGAGTGAAATGGAAAAGAGAGCTAGAAGAGAGGGTAATGGAGAGAAGATGGTAAGGGACTCCTAGACTACAAGGGTAGAGAAAGGGTGAAGAGAGAAGTATGGAGGAAGGAAAAGGGGGTCTGATGGGGGATATGGACAAGTAAGGACAGTTGTTATAGCAAGAGTAAATAAAAAGAGGGAAAGGTAGCTAGTGGGGAACAGAAGGAAGAGAAGAGAAGGGGAAAGGTGAAAGAGAGGATGAGGGGAGATCTGAAGTGAGCCAAGAAACGTGTGGCTAAGGCAGGGGTCCTCAAACTCCGGCCCCCCAGATGTTGCTGAACTACAACTCCCATGATTCTCTTGCTATCTATGTAATTCAAAGAATCATGGGAGTTGTAGTTCAGCAACATCTGGGGGGCCGGAGTTTGAGGACCCCTGGGCTAAAGGGACAGAATAACGGAGAGAGGCAAACATTTCCATTCCTCCTAATAAAAATCCTCTTTACTGGGTTTTTCCAATTATTAAGCAACATGCAAAATACATTTAAAAAAAATTTAAAACAGCAAAAAACTGGATTGGAGAATATATTTTAGTGAGCCTGGTTAGTTTATTTTTCAAGTTTGCTATTGTAGCCTAAATGTTGCAAGTTGTTTTCCAACTCATCACAAGTCAGACTCAAATAAAAAAAAAAAAGAGTGTGAGACGGACAAAATATGAGACAGAATGAATATTAGACAGCTGAGGTTAAAGGACCACTATAGTGCCCCACCCTCAGGGTCCCACTCCCGTGGTGCTGAAGGGGGAGGAAGGGGGTTAAACACTCACCTTTCTCCAGCACCAGGCTCCCGGTGCTGGGGACTCTCCTCTTCCTTCGGTCGTCATCGGCTGAATGTACATGCGCAACGAGAGCCGCAGGCGCATTCAGCCAGTCCATAGGAAAGCATTCTCAATGCTTTCCTATGGACGCTGGCGTCTTCTCACTGTGAAAATCACAGTGAGAAACGCGGAAGCGCCTCTAGCGGCTGTCAATGAGACCGCCACTAGAGGCTGGATTAACCCTATTGTAAACATAGCAGTTTCTATGCTATTGTAAACAGGCAGGGTTAATCCTAGATGGACCTGGCACCCAGACCACTTCATTGAGCTGAAGTGGTCTGGGTGTCTATAGTGGTCCTTTAAGGATGAAATAAAATGTATAAAAAGCAAACGTGTATTAGCAGTCAGGAAAAATAATACCATGATGTGTGTGAAAAAAGCATTATTTTACATATAGCAGTTATGGAAGTCTAACAGCTTGTATTCTATTGCATGCTAAATTAGCTCTCGATTTATGGATTTGTATATCTGGCATAAATAGAGCAAGTCTTATATCTATCTTTGAGGAACCTGTAAGACAAGAAACTCAGAGACAAAAAGCAGAAGCTATAGTGGCAAAAAAGGAAACATAGCGCAAAGTAGGGGTTTGTCCAGAGGAACAATCCAAGAACCATAACCACTACAATCTAGAGCCATGACAACTCCCTCCCTGATTAATTTGTCAAACTGTTTAGAATACTTTGTCAGCCTGCATACAGACAGATTCTCTGTGCTGGAGAATTACCAGATTTTACTAATTACATGACGTAAAGTCATGATTTTATAAAGGACACGGAGGCGAGTATTAGGCTTTATCTCTTTCTTTATTCCTCAGCAGCAAAGAAAGGATATTGATATTTGAATATAGCAATAACAAGAAAAAACACAGAATACCCTTAAGGGTTAACATATAACATTCCAAACATATTAACCAATGGGATCAATCCTTGTTCTATGTCTCCTCATGTGACCTAATCCACTTCCTCTTTCTAGCTGACGCTGAAGCTGAGCATATCAATGGGTAAAACGATTAACTTGAACTGTCTCCGGTAGAGGGTTCCAGTGAGTCTGTTCCAGTTTAAATAGGCAGGAGAAGGTGATCCTGAACATTCCATTACAGGGTTAAGCTGTAGGAAACAGAGATATGTGGTAAAATATATTCCAATATCGTTGTCATACATATAAACTGTAGAAGGTTTTAAAGAAGCGCTATATCTTAACTCATAATTTTATTTGGGCCCAGCCAAAACATGTTTTAAACCAAATCATTATAGTATATACTAGTACTATAGTCACTTGAACAGCTAACTCACTCCTACCTGTTTATCGGTAATTGGGTGGGAAAATAACATGTACGACTTACCTGTCATTGGGCGGGCTAATACTCGCCTCCGTGTCCTTTATAAAATCATGACTTTACGTCATGTAATTAGTAAAATCTGGTAATTTTATTAAAGGACACGGAGGCTCATATTAGGCTAGTTTAAAGCTGTGATATAACCATAGATGAGATATGTTCTGTTGGCTTGAAGTAGTATTCTTTGAACGTTGATTCCCGGGACCAGTCAGCTGTGCGTAGAAGGTCTTCCAATTTACAGCCAATAGAGAATGCCTTAGAGGCCATAGCACCTCTCGTGGAGTGGTCTTTCACCCCTTGCGGGGTGAAGGACCGTGCATCGATATCCAGGGCTCGAACGTCTGACACCCTTTTGCAGGAGATTAAGCACAGGAGCATAGCTAATTTTGCGGACACTTGTTTGAGTGTGAGATCTGCGTTTGGAGGCCAGTCTTCCAGTAAACTAAGGACCATGTTAACATCCCATAAGGCCGTGTAGCGGGGTTGAGGTGGACGTGCAAATTTTATGCCTCGTAGAAACCGGCATACCAATAAGTGTTTCCCAGCCAGGAAACCGCCCCATCCGTCATGGGCAGCTGAAATCGCTGATCCATACACATTTATGGTGCGATAGGCCAAGCCTTGATCATACAGGGTAGTAAGGAAACTGAGTACCTGGTTTATAGGAGCACATATGGGATCCACGTGTTGTTCCAGGCACCAACTACACCATGCGTTCCAGGCATGAGTATAGGACCATCTTGTTCCTGGGGCCCAAGCTCCTGCCAATAAGTCCAGAGTTGTTTGTGAAATGTTTGACATCGTCCCGGTACCCCAGAGAGGAGCCACGCCAGGAGTCTGAGGTGGCCTTGCACCAGCAGCGGGTGAGGGTTCCCATTGGGGTCTGATAATAGTTCCGTGAAACTTGGAATCAATCTGGGGAGGTCGATAGACATTTCCATGACTGAAGGGAACCGAGGCTGTGCCGTCCAGAATGGTGTTATTAACACCAACGATGTTCGGGAGCGTTGCAGGTGTAGGAGTGTTCGTGCTATGAGTGAGAACGGGGGGAAAGCATATAAATCGATTGCTCGGCCAGTGTTGTAGGAAGGCGTCCACTGCCATGGCGTCTGGGTCCGGTCTCCAGCTGAAGAATGAGGGAAGTTGAGCGTTCAGCCAGGAGGCAAAGAGGTCTATGTGCATCGGGCCCCAGAGTTGTTGGAGTCTCTGGAATATCGTTTAATGTAGTCGCCAGGCGCTGTTGTCCTGTAAATGTCTGGAGTTCCAATCTGCTACAGTGTTGGAGAGTCCCGGAAGGTATTCTGCCTGTACTGATATGTTGCGGTCCAGACAGAAGTGCCAAAATTATTTTGCTAGGTCTGTGAGTATTGACGATCTCGTGCCACCCAAGTGGTTGATGTAGCGGACGGCCGAAATATTGTCCATACGAAGAAGTATGGAACAGTTGGTCATGTGTCCGAGGAGGCTTTTACCTTTGTGGTAGGAAGACTGAGCATTCCGTGAATTGCATCTATATTAAAGCCCAGAAACTCTATTGATTGGGAAGGTTGCAAGATTGACTTGTCCCAGTTGATTAGGAAACCCAGGTTTTGCAGCAGGGTCAACACCCAGGATATATGTTGGTTGAGTAGATGGGTGTCGTGAGCCATGATCAGCATGTCGTCGAGGTATATGATCATACGTACACCTCTGCTGCGGAGAAGGGCGACTACTGGTTTCAGCAGTTTGGTGAAACACCACGGGGTTGAGGACAGGCCGAAAGGGAGACATCGGAAACGCCACATCGTCTTTTCCCATTGGAATTGAAGTAAGTGGTGGCATGCATCCTGGAGGTCCAGTTTCACCATCCAGTCTCCCAGTCTGAGGAGGTCCCGAAGGCAGTGTATCCCTTCCATCTTGAAATGATGGTATGTGACAAAGGCGTTGAGCGGTCGCAGGTTTATTACTGGTCTCATGCCTCTGCCTTTCTTGGGTACTAAGAAGATATTGCTTAGGAAACCTGGGGCGGTAGCTGAGACTTTATAGATCGCACCTTTCATTTCTAGTGCGCAAATCTCATCTGCTACCAGATGTTTGTCTCGTGGGGAAAAAACAATCCGATGTGGTAATAAGAATTGAATCGGTTGTTGTGTGAATTCGATGCAGTAACCTAGAATGGTCTCTAGGACCCAGACATCTGAGGTAAGTTTGTGTCAGGCATCGTGGAAATGAAACAGTCTGCCCCCCACATGTAATAAGGAACGGGTGTGTAAAGGAAAATGACTCACCATAAGGCCGACGGCCATAGGAGGATCCCCTTATTCCACGTGGGTGCCACGACCTGCCCCATGTCGGGAAAAATGGTGGCTGTGTTCTGGGTTCGGGAGGCTGAAATCGTGTTGTGGCGGAGCCTCTTTAGCCCCAGTGAGAAGTCCGGGGGTAGCGGCCGGGCACACTGCCCCGCTGTCTGTCGGCGCCCCACCAAAAACCCTCTGGGAGAACACACGCTTCATATTATTTTGCTCCTTGTCAAGTGCCGTGAAAGTGCTGACATAGTTTCCCAGGGTTTTTACAAAGACCTTTTGCCTGTATGCCAGGCTCTGAAATTGCTAGATTTATTAGCTTTGGTTCAATTTTCATTAATATGGCTTTACGCCGTTCCGTAGCCAAAGCGGTATTGACGTTTCCAATTAGGCAAATGCCTCTCTGGATCCATCCCCTGATGGCCAGTAAGTCAACAGAGGTCCCCTCAGTAAGAGCAGTTTCGACTAAGTCAAAAAATTTTGCTATAGGCCCGAGAATGTCTAGGACCTTGTCTTGGCAATGTTTTAGGGAGTAGTCCAGTCCCTTTTTGGCCTTCCACCCCGACTTGCCCAGGAACTGGGCGATCTTGGGTTCCACCTCTGGGGTTACACAGGCCATGTCCGGGACCGTGGGGCGTGGGCATTCTGCCCTTAGATTACTCTTTGTGGCCTTATCAAGGGGTTTTCTTACCCTGGTAGCTATGTAGATGGCCACGTGCGTTATGGGATACCAGTCCGCTGAGCGCGGATTGTGCAGGGTATCCGGATCAAAGAGGGGTTCCCCTTGCTGATCTAAAACTGCGGATTCGTCCGCCTCAGAGTCTATCGTTGGGAGTGCAGTCTCGCTGCGTTCAGGGGACAAGTTGTCTAAATCAACCGGGTTGATGGCATCGAGCCCATCTGACACCTCCTCTGAGTCCGAATCGGAGTCGGACTAATCTTGTAGGGCTTTTGCCCTCTTCCAATTCCGCACCACTTTTGCCCGGCGGGGGCTCTTTTACGTGGGAGCACCACATCCTCAGTTTCAACAGGGCGCAACCTGTCCGTCACACTGGTTTTGGAGGCAGCACCTGTTAGATGGTGCATTTTGCATGTAGACTTGCGGCCGCTAGGGACCATCGGCTTACTATCAGAGATTACAGGGGTTGAGCTGGGGGTTCTGCCAGATGCCATTATAGCGGAGGAGATAGTGTGTGACAAGGTGTCAGACATTGCTCCCATGGCATTAACAATGGCTTGTGTCACTGACTTGCTCATTGTAGCATCCAGGAGTGCCTGGAACTCCTCTGAGTTCACGTGGTCCTGGGATGCTTCTTCCCCACTCTCCATGGCCGCAATGCCCATAGGTAGGGCTGCGGTATTGCGACTGCTAGGTTTTGCAGAGGTGTGTGGGGGGGGCAATAACTTGTTTGTCAGCAGGGGACTGCATACTGGTCAAGATGCACTACAGAGGGACAGCTGGGGGAAGGCACTTAGCAGATTGGACTAATGAAAATGGCACAGGGCAAAACAAAATACCCTTACAATGAGTTATGACCCAGGGTATAACTGTCAGTGGTGAAAACAAACTCACTTTGAATAGTGTGAAAGCACTTCAGGGCAAGGGCACATTAATGAGGCACAAAGAAGATATTGGCACAAATAATATGGCAGCTTACCGAGTGTTCCCTCAGGAATGACTCCTGGGAGACACTGGTAAGCTGCCCAACACCTCTAGTAGCCAATCAGCTTGCGCCCCTCCCAAAAAGGCGCGAGCGACGGGTAAAAGCGTGGCAAATTTTGCCAACCCCAAAATGGCCGCCGCGATGCACGGGAGAGAACCGGGTGTGGAGGGGGGGCACGCCGGGGGGGGCGTCCCCTACACTGTGGGGAAAGAAAGAAAAACGGGTTATAAACAACCCGGACGGCAGTGCAGGAGAGGAGCTTGTCCCAGGGAAGGGACAAGTACCCTGCACTAAGGGGGAAAGAAACACAGAAAAAAAAAAAAAACAAGCACTGGTATTAGGTATATACAGTAGAGTGTAAAGTAAAAACACTAAGCAAAAAATAAGGAAATAATAAGGTATTAACAGGAAGAAATACAGTAATCACTACAAATTTTTCAGAGCATGAAAAAATATGAGGTACTTTGCTGAGGCAGCAGCAAAGAAAGAGGAAGTGGATTAGGTCACATGAGGAGACATAGAACAAGGATTGATCCCATTGGTTAATATGTTTGGAATGTTATATGTTAACCCTTAAGGATATTCTGTGTTTTTTCTTGTTATTGCTATATTAAAATATCAATATCCTTTCTTTGCTGCTGAGGGATAAAGAAAGAGATAAAGCCTAATATGAGCCTCTGTGTCCTTTAATAAAATCCAGTTTGTTCCACTGATATAATCAGGATTGAGCTTAGCCCTCTCAGCCAATGAGCACTGTCCTATATCAGTCCTACTCAGCTCATAAAGACCAGGGAACCCAAGTAAGTTGCCAAACTATTCTTAAAGAGTTTGACAGATTACTGTATTAGCTAACCACTGGCAGGGTACCATGGCTCCATAATCACTACTGTGAAAGCTTTAAGGTCATCTCTGCACTTCTCATTTCTGTTGTTAACCCCTTAAAATGAAAATGCATACCATCACCACAATCTGGTCCATATATACTCTGTACCAGAATGCAATGTATTACCTGGTTTTATATCATTAACCTTAATGCCTTTGAAAGTGAAGAATACTCTCTATGAGAAAATATGAGCTATAGTAGAAATCACTATGTCTACATAAGTCATATTTGGTGCATAATGGGTTAATTATGTCTCAGATACTAAATTCACTGTGTCTTGATTGGGGAAATTTTATTATTTATAATTAGAATAATGGATATACTGTACTTTTTTGTACTTTTATGGGGTCCTTGGATAGTAGGTTAGAGATTTATTGGACCTGTATTAATTGTATTCTTGGATAGATCTATATCTCGAAATGAACAATAGAAGTTTGTGGAATTATCTAAAACTGTACCTTAAAACCTTTCATTTTAAGAGTGAAGATAGGTTGCTTTTAATATACTTCCACCTTTGTAGATGAACGCCTTCATTACATGTAGAAGAGAGAATAAATGCAGATAGTGAATTTTATCTGAAACCTGATACCTCCCAGCAGCAAACAAAGAGTTAAGATGTAAAGAAACAATCAACCTATCAGAAAAAAGAGGTATGCATTAAAACGTAACAGGCCCCACTTACATCCTCTTTCTGTGATGATGACTAAAAGGTAAAGGAAGGTTGAACAAACAAAATCAAACCGGAGAAAATTACAAATTCCAAATGAACATCCAAAGCCAAAAAACAAGGCAGTGTGATCCATCAAACTGCAAGAAAACAGATAAAAAAAACATGCCATGACAAAACATATAGATTAAATAATAACTAGAAATGAATGTCAAACATCACTAAATATCAACCGAGATAAAAAGATAAGCAATGTAGAGAACAAACACAATGTGCCGTCAGTATACCATTTAAAAGAAACATTAAGTGTAAAAATATATGGAGGGAAAACAGGTGGGATAAATATTCGCCTCTGTCTTTAATAAAATCTAATGTACCTTAATCCCTAATTTTAACCAAGACAGAAAGACAGGAGGCACTATATCTGCTCTTTCAAGCTGCAGAATTAAAAGAAAGTCTGAAATGTGGATTCCCAATCTGCTGTAAAAATATTTAAAGTGAACTTCCTGAAGAAAAGCAAAGGAAGCCACCACGCCACAGACCAAATGAGCGCCGAAGACCTCTTCAATACCTGGCAAAAAGAGGATCCAGTGGGTCCAGTAAGACACTGAGAAAGAAGAATCAGTCTTATGAAGATGTACGTAGGATGCCAAGAGAGGGCCTTTACAAGAGTGTTGAAGAGGAGCCGTTGCATCCATCTCAGTACAAAGCAGCAGGCACAGCAGGCAACGCACAACTTAGAACTTTAGAAATATGGGTAAAAAAACGTGGAGGAATGGGTTTTAGTATGATAAAAATACAAAATCAACATTGAATCCCTGAATGTCAGACACACAACCAAAGGACACCAAGCAAATGAGCAGAGTCAGTTTTGCTGAAAGCTGATAAGACAAAAGGTTGTTGCCCAGCCAGGATGACAAAACAAAATCTAAGACGGTAGTGACATCCCAGAAGAACAAGTACTTAGAAGGTGGAAGTTTCGGTAACTGAATGACCTGAAGAAGATGGCAGACTGATGAGTCTCTACCAATCAGAATACCATGGAGCGGAGCCGATGATAGTCAAGCAGAAAAAGTTGATGGTGCGGTAAGACTTACCTTACATGTGCAACAGAGAATGAAAGTTAAAGGGACAGTAGACAGTATAGGCACCTGGACCACATCAGCTCATTGAAGTGGTCTGCATGCACTGTCCCATTAACCCTGCAAGTATAATTATTGCAGTTATTGATAAACTGCAATAATTACCTTTCAGAATTAACTCCACCTCTATTGGCTGCCGACCAAGCAGCCACTAAAGGCACTTCTGGGTGGTTAGGTGTATTTTGGTCTCCTAACTGACACTGGATGTCCTCATGCTCAGCATGCTCTGCATAAGGACATCCAGCATTGTCTCCCATTAAGGATCACCACTACAGAGGCTGCAAGGGGATCTACTTGTTTTCCCAAGCACCAGCAATGCCGTATTTACCATGCAGAGATATAGGTGACACATCCTAGGAATTCCAGAAATCGACCAGGCTACCAGTTATGCGGTCCTGAAGAATCAATGGCTCTGAGTGCCCTGAGTGCAACAGCGAAAGGTGAAGAGGTATAGGGTCCGTTGCTCACATCTCCAACAGATCTGGAAACCCCGGCTGGGATCACCAAAACGGAGTCATTAACTTAGTCTCTTCAGAAGGTGCAGAACCCATGCAATAATCAAACAAGGCATGAAGGGTGTAGGCTCCAATCTCGGGTCACTCTTGAAAAAACGTGTCCACCACTAGGCAGTCTGGGTCCCGGAAGTCAACTGAAGTAGTGAACAGTCTGATGGTTCAGGCAAGACACGATCAGGTCCAGAGTCGAAGAGCGCCTGAGAAGGTCCGGTCGGGAAAGCTTTTATTGTATCAGTTGTGATCCCACAGTCACAGTGATGGGTAATCTTGGATTCCATATGTGTGGTGAACTGCATTTACCATTTAGGTTAATGTTGCATCATATCAAAAACAGTTCACAAACACATACGCAAAAAGTGCCAAGGTTAGTCATAAGTTCTGGAAGTTTCTGTTCAAAGCATTGTGAAGCTTAAAGATACAATAGCTAGTGATTTCCTATACTATGTACAGCTGTACTATGAAAGTAAAGGTTTCTTTAATTAATAAAACTGCAAATATTCTCTGCCATTAGTGGCTAACTGACCCACAGCTGACTTATGTGACTTCTAACATGTTTGCATCACATTTTGTCATTTTTAGAATTGCTATACATAGTGAGTAATGCTTCGGGCATCTTCCCATTCACAAAACTAAAGCAGGAGTCGTAGCTGTGTAATAATGACATTTGAAAGTTGCAGTGGCCTTTATTGTGGTCCTTAGATATAAGCTTATTACTAATTATCATTAGAGAAAAATTATCTTTTGATTTCATCCATAAAAGACACTCTTTTTATAACAAAATCTAGAGGGCCAATAAAATAAATATATGACTGGAATTGGGACTTCTGATTTATCTTAACTTGCTTGATTTCCAAGCTTGCATAATAAACTAGTTTTATTATGTAACAAGCCTATGTGCGTTTCTTAATGTACACGCCAGTAAATAGGTTCCTGCTGTACTCCACTGGAGTGGACAGCTATAACCTGCGATGATGATAGAGCTAAAAGAATCATTCCAATTTTATATTCAACAGGTTTTTTTTTTTCTTGATGCAGTATCTTTCAATATGCAATGTTGACAATTATCAAGTTTGCAAGCATTATTGAATGTCATAGTCTCATTTATTTAACATAATATAGTCATGCAATAAATACAGCATGGAGAAACTAATTAATACAGGCTATAGCCACCTGGGTGCTAATTCTCACTGGTATTCCCTCCAATACCAATATAAATAGTAACCAAACAAGAAAGAGAATGCACACCAGAATTCATCAACCAGAATAATCAACCAGGTTTAATAAACCAATACTAGGTTGAAATACAAAATAACAAAAGTGATACAAAAACAGGCACAAAACATAAATAATTGACAATACTAGTTTACCAAAATTCTCACAAGCCTAACAGGGTAGAAACAGGAATCAAAATAACCCCCCAACGTTTCGGCACCTCCTGGTTGCCTTTATCAAGGGAGTTTATATCCAAACTCACCACAAGTCCCCTTAAATAACACATACACATCTGATGGCCATCAGTATGATAAGAAAAGCTGAAACCGGAAGTGACATCGTCACCTCCCCCTTCGGTTTCATACATATAAAATCCTCCTTAAATCTTGTTATCAACATAACTCAGAGTGATAATATAAACATATTGTATTGCATACCCATAAGTCCCCAATTGGCATCTAGCAGTAATCAGTAATCGAGGGTGTCAAACTCGATAGAACAAGCCAGCAACCACGCGCGTGCGCAATGTGAATGCCAGAGTAGCCATATTTGTTATCGGAAAAGACCATATCCTGATATAACCCGCGCAACCTCGGTAGTTTGTATCGGCACGTGACCATTGTGCGCATGCGCAATAAAGGCGCAAATATCGCCATCTTGCTTGTTGGCTAATAGTGCTAACATACAAGGAAAAGGGCAAGCACTCATTCAAACTAACGTAAGGAAAATGAAAGGGATAGTTCAAGCAAACCCCCTTATCTACATGAAATGTATGAAGTCAAGAAAAAAGAGGAATAGTGGTGATATACATGTAGGGTTAATCAGAAACACACCAAAAGAATATACACATACACATTATAAGTGTATCAAGTGTTTATTAATTATCTCCAATGTGAATGCAAGCTGGATGCTGATCATTCACACAATTTCATGAGAAAAGGAAATGCAAGGATAATAATCCATTAAATCAATGTGATATATCATTACACAGCAATAAAACAAGAGCATATTAAATACATATGCCCAGCATCCAAACTATATCCACTATGTCATAAATAATATAATGAGAGCAAATGCACTCTTATAAGATTAGTCCTCATGGATTATTATTAACCCCTCCAAACAATACTAAACCAACCATTTAGTTAGTATAACAGTAACTAAATATATACAATAGTTGCAAAATCCTAATAGCTATAACAAAGATATGCCATCTAGATCCATCAGACTTCACATCAAATATCACACAAATACAGTATAATAATATCCATTTCCTATTCAATTATCCAATATTTCTTAAGGGAATATGACATTGTGCTAGCACCAGGTCCACAGACGTCTCATGGTCAATCTTCAAATGTTTCCAAATGTTCTACAGGATCCATACCCCCAACAACATGATCATCCAGTGAGCTACACATGGAAATCTAAATAAACAAGTGAAAAATAAAAACAATCAATCATGATATAAAACTACACAAAAGCAAGGTGGATGTCCACAGTTATTTCAGAAGAATCACAAAAATGGGGAGAGGTCCCACTCTTCATTAAGACCCTTAGGATATAAGGTCTGCAACTCATGCATCCAGTATAATTCACGCTGTTTCAAAAGCACTTCCCTAGATCCACCCATCGCCAGGGGTTTCACTGTTTCCAAAATCATGTATCTCAACTGAGATACTGTGTGTTGTTTTTCAGAGAAGTCCCGGGCCACTGGATACTAAACTTTCCCAGTCCTAATACTTGTGGGGGACTTGTGGTGAGTTTGGATATAAACGCCCTTGATAAAGGCAACCTGGAGGTGCCGAAACGTTGGGGGGTTATTTTGATTCCTGTTTCTGCCCTGTTAGACTTGTGAGAATTTTGGTAAACTAGTATTTGCCTGTGCCTGTTTTTGTATCACTTTATATATTATTGCTATTTTGTATTTCAACCAAGTATTGGTTTATTAAACCTGGTTGATTGTGAATTCTGGTGTGCATTCTCTTTCTTGTTTGGTTTTATAACATAATATAGAACATTCTCCCAGCAGCTAAAATGTTTTCTAGTGGAGTTGTCAGTTTCTGAATAGTAACCAATTTGTTGTGTTTTCAAAAAAAAAATGTAAGTCCTTTGTGTGCCTTCATCAAGGACAAGTTCCCATTCTGGAAGTATATGTTGCCTAAAAAAGGTATTAGCAGGGAGTATTGCGAGTTGAGTTTTCGTTTGAGTCTGTTAGATTTCCAAGTTTGTATGGTAGAGTGTAGAAGACGGTTGGTTTGAGTGATTGTCAGTAAATGTGACCTGTAAAAGTTGGGAGAGTGCTGTGCCAGGGAACAGATTGTGATTTAATAAGGAGGTGGTATAAAAATTCCTACCTGAGACCCATTCCAGTGCATGATTGTCTATTACGAACAAAAGCCAATTAGTAATTGTGGAACATGGATGGTAAAATTAATTGTAATTTATTTGCAATACGTTGATTTGTAAAAAGGTTAATATTATGGTTAATTTATGTGATTGGTTTATAAGAATCCAAATATTAGGGTCTTTATCATGTTTTAGTATCTGGATTGTGCTGGCCTCATATTAATTGAAGGCTGGTCATGTAGGTGAATTTAATGAAACAGAGTGATAAGAGGCTGTATGAGATGCATCTTTAAAACTTTGAAAACTCAGAACCGAAGCCATCAGGGCCAGGTACTTATTCTGATGGCATACTAGATATAATTGAACTAATTTCATCCAAGGTTATCAGAGAACGTAGAATCCTCCTTTGATCACTAGTTAATTTTTTCAATTTCACTTTTGCCACGATGGTCATTCTAAGAATCTGCAGAGTAGAGCTTCTGAAAATATTCCTTAAAAAGGGTGTTAATACTTTTCTTGTCATGGTGTGGCTTTCCAGAAGATTCTATGATCATTGGGATTGAACTGTAATTAGATAAACCCTTAACCAATTGTATTGGCACTTTGCCTGGTTCATTGCCTCATCTATAATAGCGAAACGGAAAATGAAAATAAAATAATAAAACAAACATTACAAAAAAAAAAAAAAACAGTAATCAACTGTATGCAAATAATATCAGGCTTCATCCCTGGCAGTGCAAATGTTCCAAGTATAATCCAGTTACCAGAGCTTGTCTTCAGCAGCCTGTTAGGAGTCAAGTAGCCATGTGCGATCCTGGTGCGTGAGTCAAAAGCCGGAACGAGCAGCATGAACTTTTTTCTCTGTTGGCTTTTCAAAAAATAAAAATTCATTCTTTGAGTTAGTTATTAATGGTAGCATAATAGTCTTGGGAAATGAAATTTGTCCCGGTACATCAACTTGTCCTGGAAGTTGAATAATCTGATGATCACTGGTCTGGGTCAGTCACGATTACTGTCTGTGTTCTTGCCCTACTCAATGTGCTCAGTCCATGTGCAGAGGTTTGTCAATAGCATAAGGGATATGATGGGTAATAGGCAGCCGTGGGGGCGGGGCCTGACTGCAGAAGGGAGCAGACGTGTGCTGCTGTAGCTCCAGCGGCCACGCACAAAGCGACCTAAAATTCGCTATACGGAACCTGCGACCCGACCCACATTGGCCACTAATCGACTCAGGGCACCGAGACCGGCAGAATGACACCTCTCCCGAGGCTGTACGCCAAAGTCCCGAATATCCAGCCGTTACGGCCTACTCACGAGGCGGACACGGGGGAGGCGGCCGCTCTCCCGTCGTCGCAAAGCATAGACAAGCTCAGTTCCGGCTCCAGTTCCCCCCCCCCTATGGACCGGAGGGGGTTATCCCGGTCCCCACCAACACAGCGAGTAAAGAGACACTGATTGCAGCTGACTGCCCAGACTGGGGCCCTGGACGGGCTGGACCCAGCAAGATGGCGGAGGCTGTATCCCAGCCTACATTCACGCTGCCACAGCCGACCAACCTGGACCGGTTATTCCAGAACTTCTGGGCCCGACTGGAACGACTCCTAACCGGGTCCCCAAATGGAGAGGAGATGAAGGAGGTGAGGAGAAGGGGAAGGAGTGGGCTGACCCCGGGTAAAGCTTGCCCCTCAACACCCACTGTACCCACTAAATACCCACCTGGGCCGGAGGTCCCACGGAGACATCCTCCACAGCTTCAGCCACCACGTCGGAAGCCCGCCCGCCGCCGGCGGCGAAACACCAGGGCCACCCACGGCGCCCACCAGGGGAAAGACCCGGCTCACATAGACGCCCGAGTCTGTGGCAAGAAGACGCCGACCCCACAAGAGGCCTGGGGCTGGGGAAAAGCCCTCCCTTCCTCACGATCACTCAGCACCGACCACACGTCGAGAGATGCTACATACAGTACATCCTCCACTCCAAGAGCAGCCATATACAGGCTTGGTGACCCACCTCAACGACTCCCATCACGCCCAGGAAGCCATCGCATCAAATTGCCGACCAGAGGACCCTCAATGGGTACTGACTGCACCCCAAGAACCCGGGACCGGAGGGCCACTGATCTCAGCCCCTGCCGTCTAACGCCCCACAACTGCTTCAAGGAGATCCAGAGCACAGGTGTCGGCTGAACGCCAACGACATCGAGTGAGGACTTAAGCATACCCGTTGCCCGACTACCAGCTTAGAAACACAATAGGACTGGTGATGCTCTGATTGCCACTGCTAATATGCATACTTCATTGATGTCAGACCTTTCCGTTTAAACTTTGTTTTATGTTGGACGTTTAAAATGTTGAGATAGGACATGTAACAATCCTTAGTTTAACCGTATAACTATTTTAAAGAACTACTGGGCCTTCCTAGCTGCCATGTTAGCTTAGAATGTACAACGACCTAGGGAAATGCAGTCGACAATAGTTTGCGCTCACTCTATAGCGACACTGTGGTTTATAGATTCCGTGTACACATCTTGAAATAGTTGTCAGCTAGCATGTACTGATCTTACTGTCTATACCACGTTTATTGTTTTCAGCTGGAATAAGTTGTAAAAATGTGAAGCGTCCCTTAATGTGACTACCCCCTTCGCCTGGTCAGCCAGTTCATGTTCAAGATAGGAAAGTCGTATGCTCAGTACAGTGTAAATGTATGCTCTTAGTGAACTCACACAGCCATATATATTTAGACCTAAACACAGCCACCACTGTATGCACACTTAGCGTAACTACCTCCTTACAGTAAGTTTTACCTCCTGATGAATACCCGGATAGTTACCTAGCTTGCAATATTCTTGAATGTTCAACCTGCCGATTTAATCGCTTAAAGCATGTCTACGTTGTTTATTTTATATTGTACGTTTATGCTTTATAATCCTCTACGGCACTCATTAGACATGTGCTCAGACCACCAGTTCCCATTTAATCTTATTTAGCCTGATGCACTTGCCTAACGCTTTTCTCGTTTCTTGACTCTTGTGTTTCCTTAAACTGTTAGCTTGCTATATACTCATGTGTCACTAGATGTCTGTCTATCATAACTTAGTAAGTTACCAACCGGATCTTATGGTCCATAGCTTGTATTCTCACCTAAAGTTTAGCAACAAAAATATAAAAATGAGGCATTGCACTTCTGGAAATGTAATCTAATTTTGCGAATTGATGTATCAACCCTATACTGTAAATCACTCAAACGTTTCCTCCAATTTCTCTTCTGTACCCCATATTATATGCCTCTAATAAAAGAAAGATTGACAAAAAAAAAATAGGCAGCCGTGACTAATTTGGGGATTAGAACAGCTAGTTTTATGGTTTCTGGTATGCCAATAAAGCATACGTTATTGTGCCTACTTTTGTTTTTCCAAATTTGCTGGTAGTGGACGCTATAACAAGGTACTAGGCAAGGTAAAGATACTACCACTCTGTTTTGTTCTCTGTAAAACTCTCACACCATTCATCCCAATTTTTATGCTAGTGGATACTATCAAGAGTCTAGTCCTGCTGAGAGATACCACCCAAATTGTAAAAGGATTAGTGAAAACAGGAAGCTGGGCACACACTGACCATATAAACTATGTTTATTGTAGCTGCCATGGGAAAATAGTGAGGCAACGATTCATAAAATTAGATTTGAGCATAGTGTGTATAGCAGTGATGGCGAACCTGTGGCACGCGTGCCACAGGTGGCACGCCGGGCCCTTTCTGTGGGCATGCGGCCATAGGTTTGCCATCACTGCAGAGTAGGCACCTGCCTGCCCGAAATGGCAGGCGCCTACTCTGCTTCCGGGTCGGGAGGCAGGGGAGGGATCTTTGAAGCAGTTCCCCTGTCCTCCCGCGAGCAAGCTGTATGGAGCGTTGCCGCGCGTTACCATGGCAACGCTCCACACAGCATCGCGCGGGAGGACAGGGGAACTGCTTCAAAGATCCCTCCCCTGCCTCCCGACCCGGAAGCACTACTTACCACCACCGGACCACCAGGGATGACTCCCCCCCCTCCTTCATTAAAGGTAAGAAGGGGGGGGAGAAGATAATTTAATGTACTTTTTTTTTTTCAAACGTTTACCCCCCACCCCTACCCCCCAGCAGAACCCCTACCCCACACACACCGCACCCCTACCCCCCAGCAGAACCCCTACCCCCCACAAACACAGCACCCCTACCCCCCAGCAGAACCCCTACCCCACACACACACACACACAGCACCCCTACCCCCCAGCAGAACCCCTACCCCCCAGCAGAACCCCTACCCCCCAGCAGAACCCCTACCCCCCAGCAGAACCCCTACCCCACACAAACACAGCACTCCTACCCCCCAGCAGAACCCCCACCCCACACAAACACAGCACCCCTACCCCCCAGCAGAACCCCTACCCCCCCAGCAGAACCCCTACCCCCACACACAGCACCCCTACCCCCCAGCAGAACCCCTACCCCCACACACAGCACCCCTACCCCCCAGCAGAACCCCTACCCCACACAAACACAGCACCCCTACCCCCCAGCAGAACCCCTACCCCCCCAGCAGAACCCCTACCCCCACACACAGCACCCCTACCCCCCAGCAGAACCGCTACCCCCCACACACAGCACCCCTACCCCCCAGCAGAACCCCTACCCCCCACACACAGCACCCCTACCCCCAGCAGTACCCCTACCCCCCACACACACACAGCACCCCTACCCCCCAGCAGAACCCCTACCCCACACAAACACAGCACCCCTACCCCCAGCAGAACCCCTACCCCACACACACCGCACCCCTACCCCCCAGCAGAACCCCTACCCCACACAAACACAGCACCCCTACCCCCCAGCAGAACTCCTACCCCACACAAACACAGCACCCCTACCCCCCAGCAGAACCCCTACCCCCCACACACAGCACCCCTACCCCCAGCAGAACCCCTACCCCCCACACACAGCACCCCTACCCCCCCACACACAGCACCCCTACCCCCCCACACACAGCACCCCTACCCCCAAGCAGTACTCCTACCCCCCCACACACACAGCACCCCTGCCCCCCAGCAGTACCCCTACCCCCCCACACACACAGCACCCCGGCCCCCCAGCAGTACCCCTACCCCCCAGCAGTACTCCTACCCCCCACACACACAGCACCCCTACCCCCCAGCAGTACCCCTACCCCACCCCCACACACACAGCACCCCTACCCCCCAGCAGTACCCCTAACCCCCCCACACACAGCACCCCTACCTCCCCAGCAGTACCCCTAACCCCCCCCACACACAGTACCCCTACCCCCCACAAAAACAGTACCCCTACCCCCCCACACACCCCACCCCTCCCCCACACCCAGCACCTCTACCCCCACACACACAGCACCTCTACCCCCACACACACAGCACCCTTACCCCCGCCCAGCACCCCTACCTCCCCACACAGCACAGCACCCCTCTCACACTGCACAGCACCCCTCTCACACTGCACAGCACCCCTCTCACACTGCACAGCACCCCTCTCACACTGCACAGCACCCCTCTCACACACAGCACCCCTCTCACACACAGCACCCCTCTCACACACAGCACCCCTCTCACACACAGCACCCCTCTCACACACAGCACCCCTCTCACACACAGCACCCCTCTCACACACAGCACCCCTCTCACACACAGCACCCCTCTCAGACACAGCACCCCTCACACACACAGCACCCCTCACACACACAGCACCCCTCACACACAGCACCCCTCACACACAGCAACCCTCACACACAGCAACCCTCACACACACACACACCCCTCAATGCAGTGTGTGTGCGTGTACGCAGCAGTCTGCGTGTGTGCGTGTACGCAGCAGTCTGCGTGTGTGCGTGTACGCAGCAGTCTGCGTGTGTGCGTGTACGCAGCAGCCTGCGTGTCTGCGTGTACGCAGCAGTCTGCGTGTCTGCGTGTACGCAGCAGTCTGCGTGTCTGCGTGTACGCAGCAGTCTGCGTGTCTGCGTGTACGCAGCAGACTGTCTGCGTGTGCGCTCACGCAGCAGACTGTCTGTGTGTGCGCTCAGCAGACTGTCTGTGTGTGCGCTCAGCAGACTGTCTGTGTGTGCGCTCAGCAGACTGTCTGTGTGTGCGCTCAGCAGACTGTCTGTGTGTGCGCTCAGCAGACTGTCTGTGTGTGCGCTCAGCAGACTGTCTGTCTGTGCGCTCAGCAGACTGTCTGTCTGTGCGCTCAGCAGACTGTCTGTCTGTGCGCTCAGCAGACTGTCTGTCTGTGCGCTCAGCAGACTGTCTGTCTGTGCGCTCAGCAGACTGTCTGTCTGTGCGCTCAGCAGACTGTCTGTCTGTGCGCTCAGCAGACTGTCTGTCTGTGTATTCATCAGTCTCTATATTCAGCAGTCTTGTGTGTGTGTGTGTGTGTGTGTATTCAGCAGACTGTGTATGTATTCAGCAGTCTGTGTGTATGTATTCAGCAGTCTGTGTGTGTATGTATTGCATTTGTTAGAGATACTAATAAATATATGCTTAATTTTATCTATTTATATCATTATTTAAAATTTGTATCATTGAACTCTCTGTTGTTGTGTTCTATTAAAACAAAAGTTGTTAATTAGTTCGGACAACAGTCCGAGTTGTTTTTTCTAAACGTAAACCTCAATATTCAGGTTTAATTGCCGTGTTGGCACTTTAAGGAAAGAATTTGGCATGTATTGCGGTTTGGGCACTCGGGCTCAAAAAGGTTCGCCATCACTGGTGTATAGTATAGCAGAGGAGGTGTCACACTAAAGTCCAACCCACCAAGTCTATAAAATTATATATGCAAATTCTTAATGGCTTTCTTACACGTTAATTAGAGAGAAATAAAATTAGAAATAAAATTGACACCCTAGATTTAGTACGTTTGTCTTATGTATTCCAAATGTCACTTACTGTATATTAGTTGTAGAGTCCAGATTTGTTAATTTATTTAATAACTTTTGAGTCATCCTATACATGAAAAATTATAAAGAAAAGCAAATATTAATTGCAAACACAGTGTATGGTTGTTTTATGAAGTCCCACAGTGAAAAAAAAAATAATGCTGTCCTGTTTATTTTTTAATTATTATTGATCAATCTTCAGTTCTTGTTTTTAAGGATTCAATAGTAGCACTGTTACACAGTTGACAAAGTGGCAAATCTTATTTTAAATGGGACTCTTCTATTGACTTTAACTTTCAAAAATAACTAGATCTTTATAAAGGAGGGCGAAAACCACACTCACTATTTCCAATAGTGCCTCAAAAAGGACAAATGTAATTGTCAACTGTAATCAGATTGCTTGAATATCTGGTAAGAATAGTAACTCTCTAAATTAATATATTTTTATTTGTCAAGAGACATTTCTTTGTGCTTCTGATTAGGCTCTGCTGAGTAAATGCATTAGGTGGTTCCTTTTTTTCTTGGACATCCAATATCACTATGCTTTTTTGTCCCATTCCTAAATTCTTATGCAAATTAAAAAAAAAATGTTTGCCCTGCACATCATTTACATATGTCAAATCAGACATTGGAAAAAGAACATTTTGGTAACCGTAATTCCCAGAAATCATGTTTCCACAATTCAGGAAGAAGATGGTCTGACTTGAAATATGTGATGCGCAAAAGTCCACTTTGATTTTTCATAAATCATTGCAGAGTTTTATATTGTTTGCTCACCACAAGTTAACATTTTCACAATATTTTTTAGTTATGCAACTATAAAAGAGTTTCTGACAAAGTAATTAGCACCTTAGAAAGATTCCTTATAGTTTTCCCATGGTCAGTACGCTTTGTATGTAAATATGATTTAACAAAAAAAAACACGTTTTCAGAAATATGTATGACCTCTGACAGGCTAGATAGATGCATACCTATTATGTGCTAATGATCATTTAGGAAATTGATTGTGGTGCTTAAAATAAAGCTCAACCATGTGCTATATGTAATTACATTTGTTTGAGTGTAGCAAAAAACTCTGTTTTTACAGTGAAAGACAACTGACCTTCATAGGACTCACCCTAAACCACAGGCAAACCTAGACATAATAACAGCATGATACCAGCAGGACAACCATTTAATTATACTCTTGTCTTTTGTTAAGACCTCTAAAATCATAGACATCTATCTGGTATGTTTTCAATGACTTCAGCAGTGTATGTATATTGCATTATGATTAAATTTTTTTTTTTTTTTATAAACTAAGACAACACAGATTTGCTTTTCTAGAAAATATTTAATTTATTTTAACAATAACACTTAACAATATTATATACACAATATTCACATGCATATTTAAAAAAATAAATAATTATCTATTTATTTGACTGTTCTTCTTCTTCTTCTTATTATTATTTAAAAGCACCAACATGTTTCACAGCTCTGCACAAGACGTTACAACAAGACAATTTGGACATACAGAATCAGGAGATGCTGATGGTCCTGCTCATCGAACGTACATTCTAAGGGGGTTGGGGTAAAATGGCACAAGAAGTTAGGAAAAAGTATTATGAAAATGCCTTTATTAGCCTTCTATCTTCATGATACAATTGAATATTATAATTATTTTCCCTAATATCACTATTAAGGACCCTTTTTATAGTCTCAATTTTTTTTTGTCAAAGAAAAAAAAAGCTCTGCATTTTTTTTTTAAAATCATTTTTGTTGGAAGATTACCTTTAGACAATACACAGAGACTCGTTTTGCTCAATGTTTGAGTTGAGATATTGCACTCTCTGGCTGACATTTTTTGTTATTTCTTGGAAATCACTTGTATAAAGCTCTCTGCATTCAGCTGTAAAATAAAACCGTAATGTAAAAAGTAGATACAGTGTCTGCGCTACCCTGTCTAGACAAACAATAAATACATTGAAGAGGTGCATATCCAAGGCACAAAATAATTATTGCTTAGGGTGAAATTACAAGGAAAGACAATATTAATCGTTTATTGACACAGTTCATGGGCATACAAGATTTCTTATACCCAGATTTTGGCTATTTTGACTAATATCTAAAGATGACAATAAACTGCCTATATGCTGAGTGGTTTTGATATAAACATGATCTAAAGGATTCAGCTTAGAGAAGTGTACGGTTATATGCATTTGAGGCTTGACAATCAGCCAACTAACTGGACAAATGCAACAATTCTATCGCTAATCAATAGTGAGAAATAAGTTTAGAAGTACTGTGAATCCAGAATATCAAACCTTGGATTAAGATATTGTTATGTAATAAATACATACAGTCAATGTTGCCATTGCTTGATCAAGAAATAGATTTTATAAGTATTTGTCAATAATTTACTCCAGAATGTCAATGTCAGTCAGCAGCTGAAACCAGTGCCGGTGCAAGGCATAGATCCATTTTGCCACCCCCTCATATCACTCACTCACTGACAGACACTCACTGGCAGACACACTCACTCACTGACAGACACACACTCACTCACTGACAGACAGACAGACACACTCACTCACAGACAGACACACACACAGACTTACTGACATACATATACTCACTCACTGACAGACACACACACTCACACACACAGACACTCACTGACATACATACACTTACTCACTGACAGACACTCACTGACAGACAGACATACACTCACTCACTGACAGACATACACTCACTCGCTGACAGACACACACTAACAGACACACACATACACACTCACTGACATGCATACCTACACTTTTCCTACACTCACTCACTGATAGACACACACACATAGACTTACTGACAGACAGACATAGACTTGATAACGGACATACTTACACTCACTGACAGACACAAACACACACTCACTGACAGACATACACTCATTCACTGACAGACACACACACACACAGACTCACTGACATACATACATACACTGACACACACATGGCCTAAAAAAAAAAATCACTTTTTTAGAATATATCATTTTGCTCCATGAATGTCTAAAATGCCCTTGAACTAAGCCTGTAAGATAGCCAATTTCACCAACTGGCAACTAACCTGTGCAACACTGAAATATATATTATCTCCTTCTAATGTAGAATGCTGCCAGTCTCTATAATAATTCTGATTAGTGATTCTAACTGGCTAGATAGTTACTGCACACACATTGGAGAGGATTATCTTTGGTAGTCAATCTATAATTGACCATCTCTCATGCGAAAATGGGTGCCTTTTTCAGATTATG
This sequence comes from Pelobates fuscus, assembly GCF_036172605.1. Classification (NCBI taxonomy): domain Eukaryota; kingdom Metazoa; phylum Chordata; class Amphibia; order Anura; family Pelobatidae; genus Pelobates; species Pelobates fuscus. Next base: position 160,430,262 of record NC_086319.1, read on the forward strand.
GAAGGGATATAATGCATGAATGATTTCTCAGAGGCATTCTGTTAATTAAGTGTTAGTTCATTGTCTATATACTGTATTCATTCTTTTTCTAAATGGTTAGTCATTGGCTCTTGAATAGTTTTAAATATTAATTTTAAAAATCACTGTTCTAGAACTTATTGTGTATTGACTATTGAAAGGTCAAATCTGTTACCTTTTTCTTTTCCTGCAAGCCTTGCTCTTCTTCTAGAATATAATGGGAGGAACTACTGGAAACTTTTTATTTCTAAAATGTAAAGCTACCAGAATTTTAAAAAAATAGTATTTTTGGTATAGGAAAGTAAAAGAAATGCTTGTTTTAGCAAGGAAGAAGCACACCTCTCTTTAGACAGTGTAGACTTATAGGTAAAACTGATTTGATTCAATATATATTAATATGGAAGTGAACTATAAACCTATAGGAATATATATTGGTTTTTGAAGTACGGTAAGTAAAAAGCAGAGGTAAGTAGTATATGTTGGTGACATTTATGGCTACACATGTTACTTAGTAATGTATGTTTAAAGTATGAATATCATTGGAAAATAATAGGCTATTCTGTTTTCTGGATTTTATTTTTATTTTGTCTGACATGCAACATGAGATTTAGGAAATAAGACGCAGAGAAATTTGGGACAGGAAGATGACAAAAATGATTCAATTTAAGACACCAAGGCTGAGGACGCAATGTTATGAATTATGACTGGATTGAACTTTAGGATGTGAATCGCCCTTCACTGATGTTTAAACTTTTGTAATAACAGTGACAGTAAAATCCTTGACTCAGAAAATAAAATCTTATCTCTTCTGCCAGAACCAAAAATGAAGGAGAAAAAAATAGAATAGAATAAAATAGAATAGGATCTGGTATTTAATGGAATGAAAATGCCAGCGTAAGACCCAGTGCATAGATAAGGACATTCGTATTAAAGGTGTAGCGGGACTATAGCATCTCTAGAGACTAATTTATTAGTAAAATCAATATCTGTACAATAGGCATCACTTGCATATGTGCTGTGATGCTGCCTAAACAAATATTTGCATCCTTATTCGGGAACGATAAGCTGTCTGTAATGAAAAATCAACACATCTAGTTTTCATAAGCTGCAAGCTCTGTTTTTCTAAATTGCAAAATCCTGTCTCAGAAATGAAATTGTGCCCTATCTAGCTATTCATTCACTAAATCTGCATTTGCTTGTAGCTCTAAGTATGGCCACAGGAGATTCCAGTTTTTCCATATTCTTTGGCAAAATAGCCAATAAATAGTGATGTCCCAAATGGTTCGTGGCGAATAGTTCCTGGCGAACATCGCTTGTTCGCGTTCGCCACGACGGGCGAACATATGCGATGTTCGGTCCGCCCCCTATTCGTCATCATTGAGTAAACTTTGACCCTGTACCTCACAGTCAGCAGACACATTCCAGCCAATCAGCAGCAGACCCTCCCTCCCAGACCCTCCCACCTCCTGGACAGCATCCATTTTAGATTCATTCGGAAGCTGCATTCATTTTTTTTATTTTTATTATTATTATTTTTTTATTTTTTTTTAAACTCTAAATGCAAAACATTGTTATACAGGGGAATATTCACTAAATACCAAACATTGTTATACAGGGGAATATTCACTAAATACCAAACATTGTTATACAGGGGAATATATAGGGGAATATTCACTAAATACCAAACATTGTTATACAGGGGAATATTCACTAAATACCAAACATTGTTATACAGGGGAATATTCACTAAATGCCAAACATTGTTATATAGGGGAATATTCACTAAATGCCAAACATTGTTATACAGGGGAATATTCACTAAATGCCAAACATTGTTATACAGGGGAATATTCACTAAATACCAAACATTGTTATACAGGGGAATATATAGGGGAATATTCACTAAATACCAAACATTGTTATACAGGGGAATATTCACTAAATACCAAACATTGTTATACAGGGGAATATTCACTAAATGCCAAACATTGTTATATAGGGGAATATTCACTAAATGCCAAACATTGTTATACAGGGGAATATTCACTAAATGCCAAACATTGTTATACAGGGGAATATTCACTAAATACCAAACATTGTTCTACAGAGGAATATTCACTAAATACCAAACATTGTTATACAGGGGAATATTCACTAAATGCCAAACATTGCTATACAGGGGAATATTCATGAAATGCCAAACATTGTTATACAGGAGAATATTCACTAAATACCAAACATTGTTATACAGGGGAATATTCATGAAATGCCAAACATTGTTATACAGGGGAATATTCACTAAATGCCAAACATTGTTATATAGGGGAATATTCACTAAATGCCAAACATTGTTATACAGGGGAATATTCACTAAATGCCAAACATTGTTATACAGGGGAATATTCACTAAATACCAAACATTGTTATACAGGGGAATATTCACTAAATGCCAAACATTGTTGTACAGGGGGATATTCACTAAATACCAAACATTGTTATACAGGGGAATATTCACTAAATACCAAACATTGTTATACAGGGGAATATTCACTAAATACCAAACATTGTTATATAGGGGAATATTCACTAAATACCAAACATTGTTATATAGGGGAATATTCACTAAATACCAAACATTGTTATACAGGGGAATATTTACTAAATGCCAAACATTGTTATATAGGGGAATATTCACTAAATACCAAACATTGTTGTACAGGGGGATATTCACTAAATACCACACATTGTTATACAGGGGAATATTCACTAAATACCAAACATTGTTATACAGGGGAATATTCACTAAATACCAAACATTGTTATACAGGGGAATATTCACTAAATACCAAACATTGTTATACAGGGGAATATTCACTAAATACCAAACATTGTTATACAGGGGAATATTCACTAAATGCCAAACATTGTTATACAGGGGAATATTCACTAAATGCCAAACATTGTTATACAGGAGAATATTCACTAAATACTAAACATTGTTATACAGGAGAATATTCACTAAATACCAAACATTGTTATACAGGGGAATATTCATGAAATGCCAAACATTGTTATACAGGGGAATATTCACTAAATGCCAAACATTGTTATATAGGGGAATATTCACTAAATACCAAACATTGTTGTACAGGGGAATATTCACTAAATACCAAACATTGTTGTACAGGGGATTATTCACTAAATACCAAACATTGTTATACAGGGGAATATTCACTAAATACCAAACATTGTTATACAGGGGAATATATAGGGGAAATTCACTAAATGCCAAACATTGTTATACAGGGGAATATTCACTAAATACCAAACATTGTTATATAGGGGAATAAAAATAATGAGTGGGGGGAGACCTACTGTCCTCCCCCCCGGCCCCCCACCCTTTATAAGCCTTCCCCCGCCCTGCAGAGCTCAGTCTGCGCGGAGCCCTCCATGGGTGAAGATGAAATAATTTGTTTAGCTTTGGGTTTTTTCTTTTTCGTCTGGATTTTTTTTTTGCGCTCGGGTTTTTTTATTTTATTTTAAATTCGACGGGTATGATGGCTTTTTATTTTGCCTTTTTTGGGGCTGAACAATTAAGATTTTAAAAAAAGAAGACGTCAAATGGTAGGGGGTAATTTTTTTTGGAGTGGGGGGGACCTTGCAGACAATGAATCTTGCGAGACCCAGTCAGAGCATTGCCGTGGTAAACCGCAGCAACGCTCTGATTGATCAGATCTCGCTAGACACGTGGTCTGCAGCTCTGCACACTGCGGAGCTGCAGACCGGTGTCTACGATGGGCGCAGGAGGTGCATCGCATCCAGCAGCATATCGAGCAAGCCGCCGGGCCCCCTCCTGGTGTCGGGTCCTCAGTCAGTGACCCAGGACCCGACACAGTGTGACCCAGGCATCGCCCCCCCCCCCCTTAGTACGCCACTGCTTACAGTGGTTAAAATTGGAAAAAGACACATATGTACAGGTTGGAGCAGGAGAGCTTGTATATATTGATATGAAGAAGAGACAGGCAGTAAGTTTTGACAGAGGAATAATATATTCTACGTTTTGGACTAATTGCAATACTATGAGGCAGCAACAAAGCTATACAAAGCAGATAGGAATAATAATTATTTAGATGAATCTTGATTGAAGCACTCAGGTATATTTTGCAGTTTTAAACAGCCATCTTGTGACTCTAAGTGAGTGATAAAGGGAAGATAGTGAATTAACACTAGCATTTTAATTTAAAAAACAAAAAAAATGTATTGCATTTATCCTTTTCCATACAATACATAGCACATGTTAATATATTTTAAAGCATTTTCCACACTGGCGAAAACTGTAAATATATAACTGTCTCTGTAGCTGACATTCCTTTCAAAACAAAAAAGGATCCAGCCTGTTAAGGGGATTTTTTTTGTATTTCTGATATGCTGTGTGCTAATATTGAATATAATGTATATGTATGTAATATAATATTGTTCAATAGGCGTTCCAAATCGTTAAATAATTAATTTTTAAAGTTTATCCAAAATATACTAAACATTAAATACAAAAAAATATATCATATTATATAAGAACAAATATCAATATACACTATATGCACAAACCTATTGTGACTCCTGACCATTACACCATCAAGAACTTTTATGACATTGTATTCTAAGTACATAAACATTAATGTGTAGTGTGTCCCCCCTTTGCAGCTACAACATCTTCCACTCTTCTTTTTTTCTGAGAAAATTTTTGTCCAATTATCCAGTTGAGCATTTGTGAGGTCTGGCACTGATATTGGACAAGAAGGTCTGGATCACAATCTCCATTCCAGTTCATCCCAAAGGTGTTCGATAGGGTCAGGGCACTGTGCAGTCCTGTCAAGTTCTTCCACACCAAACCCATCCAACTATGTATTTATGGACCTTGCTTTGTGCACTGGGGCGCATTCATGCTGGAATAGATAAGGGTCTTCCCCAAACTGTTCCCACAAAGTTGGAAGCATAGCATTGTCCAAAATGGCTTGGTATTCTGTAGCATTGAGATTTCCCTTCACTGCAAGTAAGGAGCCTAACCCAACTCCTGAAAAACCACCCTATACCATTATACCATTGTTCCATCTCCACCAAACTCTAGAGTTGGCACAGTGAGGGCAGGTAACGTTCTCCTGGCATCCACCAAACACAGACCCACCCATCAGACTGCCAAACAGAGAATCGTGAGTCGCCACTGCAAAAAACATGTTTCCACTACTCCAATCCAGTGGGAGCATGCTTTTCACACTCGAACCAATGCTTGGCATTGTACTTGGTGATATGAGGCTTGCATTCCATTAAGCTCCCGCTGCACAAGTTTTGTGCTGATATTAATGTCAGTGAAAGTTTGGAACTCATCAGCTATAGATTCAGCAGCTCATTGGTTCCTTTTACGCACCATGAGCCTCAACACTCGATGACCTAGCTCTGTGACTTTGCATGGTCTTTTGCTTTGTTGCTGATTTGCTGCTTTTCCTAAACACTTCCACTTTGCAAAAATAGCACTTACACTGGACCATGGAACTAGCAGGGATGAAATTTTACAAAGTGACTTATTGCAAAGGTGGCATCCTATTACAATGTTACACTTAAATTCCCAAACATCTTCAGAATTACCCATTTTTTTTAAAAAAAATGTTTGTTCAAACTGCATGGCGAGGTGTTTGATTTTTTTGTCTGATTAAAACATACGAATTCAATAATTAAGAGGTGTGTCTAAATACTTTTGTCCATATAGTATATCAAAGAAAACTACAAAATTTAAATATTTTTCATAGAAACATAGAAACATAGAATGTGACGGCAGATAAGAACCATTCGGCCCATCTAGTCTGCCCAGTTTTCTAAATACTTTCATTAGTCCCTGGCATTATCTTATAGTTAGGATAGCCTTATGCCTATCCCACGCATGCTTAAACTCCTTTTACTGTGTTAACCTCTACCACTACAGCTGGAAGGCTATTCCATGCATCCACTACCCTCTCAGTAAAGTAATACTTCCTGATATTATTTTTAAACCTTTGTCCCTATAATTTAAGACTATGTCCTCTTGTTGTGGTAGTTTTTCTTCTTTTAAATATAGTCTCCTCCTTTACTGTGCTGATTCCCTTTATGTATTTAAATGTTTCTATCATATCCCCCCTGTCTCGTCTTTCCACCAAGCTATACATGTTAAGATCCTTTAACCTTTCCTGGTAAGTTTTATCCTGCAATCCATGAACCAGTTTAGTAGCCCTTCTTTGAACTCTCTCTAAGGTATCAATATCCTTCTGAAGATATGGTCTCCAGTACTGTGTACAGTACTCCAAGTGAGGTCTCACCAGTGTTCTGTACAATGGCATGAGCACTTCCCTCTTTCTATTGCTAATACCTCTCCCTATACAACCAAGCATTTCCTGCTGTTCTATTACATTGTCTGCCTACCTTTAAGTCCTCAGAAATAATCACCCCTAAATCCCTTTCCTCAGATGTTGAGGTTAGGACTCTATCAAATATTCTGTACTCTGCCCTTGGGTTTTTACGTCCAAGATGCATTATCTTGCACTTATCCACATTAAATGTCAGTTGCCACAACTCTGACCATTTTTCTAGTTTACCTAAATCATTTGCCATTTGGCTTATCCCTCCTGGAACATCAACCCTGTTACATATCTTAGTATCATCCGCAAAAAGACACACCTTACCATCAAGACCTTCTGCAATATCACTAATAAAAATATTAAAGAGAATGGGTCCAAGTACAGATCCCTGAGGTACCCCACTGGTGACAAGCCCAAGTTTTGAATATACTCCATTGA